>NC_135497.1:384322971-384407971 GCF_052857255.1 Amblyomma americanum | reverse complement strand
AACTTTCAGGACCCCGACATGTAAGACATTTTGGTTAGTTGAAGCTTAAGACTGAATCCAACGTTTTAACATAACTTCAATACGCTGGCCACGAGTTGCTGGCAAATTAAAAAAGGCATTGGTAGAATGAATACACTTCTCAGTGTGACAGTCAGGAAATCCTTGTCTAAGCTAGATATCCATATAGCACAGGGAAAAAATCACTTATCGGTGACTTGTTGGCTAATGTATAAAAAGCACCACATGTCTAAGATGTATATAGAGCACGCTGCTTATACGTCAGAAATATCTTTTACGCTTCTACGCATCAACGCTCTTAGAACTGAAATAGTCTGCACAATATTAAAAAGGTGGTTTGAGAACACATTGTTCCTGTGCGCTTAACCGGGAACTTCCGGGTTACATTGAATCACAAACGTATTCAGTCTGCATCAGCTAAGCGGCACAAAAAATTGTCCGAGATCAACGATGTGGTCTAAAGCCTCCATCAGATGGCCTTCACATAAACAGCTATCCGCCTTACTTGTATACGGCTTGTTATTTGAAGTACAAAGAAAAAAACACGCGATAACAAAACGGAAAAATTCATGAACTGCGGTGCAGGGATAGGCGTTCTCCATGATAGATTAAATATTGACAAGAGATGCGTCAGCAGCATACTACGTGCCCGGTAGTTTGCTTAGAATGCACTGCTTAGAATGCACCCACTCCTTCCTATCAACGAGCGAACAGGCGGGTAGGCCTTCTGCCGAAGACGCCTCTTTGACAGCGCATTTATCAGGCGACGCTTGAACGCGGAGACGGTGAGGTGCACTGTTTGAGAGGGAGTTTCTCTCCTATTGTATCGTGGTGAATGCGGTGCGCCATCGATTTTTGCCCTTGTTGCTGCTACAACCTGTCGCCCAGCATCGAGAAGGCTCCCCAAAAGGGGTTAGTTGAATGAACTGAGCGAAGGTGGAAAAACGGGAAGCAAAAAATGTGCTTGACAATTTGAAGGGCACAGCGCCGTTATTAAAGCTTTCCTGCCTCTAACACAAAACATGCTTTACCTTAAGCCGTCGAACAACGAAGGAGCTTCTACGGTGCCGTAGTGGGCAGATCCGAAATTCAAAAACCGCAAAAAGGGAACCACTGGAACGAGGTGGTGGACGGCTGGGCGACAAGAAAATTAAACTCAGCCGTGATATGTGCTGTCAGAGCTGCAAGCGGTACATGCAAGGAAGCAGGGAATTCAAAGAGGGAAATTACAGCGCACTGTAGACTAGAGAACAGCGCTTTGCATCCATGACAAGAACGTAACGTGGCATTGCGCCAGTCAACGTTCTAGATGGTGTAAAGACGCGACGAATCTTGCGTGCCACTCCCACCCCTACGGCAAAACAGCACGCCCTCCAGGACATTGTTTTCACAATGCAGGCAGCCATGCTCCCAAAGCTATCTCGGTGAGAGAAACAGAGATCTGATGGCAGGTGTATTCTACTGAAGAATTAGAGCGTTACGAGGGTTTAGGCGAGTACTTGCCCGATCTCCGGCCTGTTAAGTTACGGCTGTGCCTAAATATTGGGAGTGCTTGACCTAAGGATCTCGGCAGTTATTTAATGTAGGCGTTTTGAGGCAGAAGAGCACTTTTTCGGCAGATTTTTTGTGAGAGGTGCAGGGCATTAGCACAGAGTTGAGGCGTGGTAACTGGCAGGCTGGTTAACTGACGCTCAGTATTTGAATTTTTAACCATTACTGTTAGGCTCATTAATTATGTTAAGGCGTGTAGCCCACCATAAGTTATATATCCTATTTTGAACTTGAAAAACGCCATTCTAGTCACCACACTGCAGCGCAAGGATTTCTGCGGCCACACACGAGCGAAAGCGAAATGACGCCGCCAGAAAGAGAACAACCAATGCCTATGAGCGCACGTCAATAATAATAATAATAATTGGTTTTTTGGGGAAAGGAAATGGCGCAGTATATGTCTCATATATCGTTGGACACCTGAACTGCGCCGTAAGGGAAGGGATAAAGGAGGGAGTGAAAGAAGAAAGAAAGAGGGAGTTGCCGTAGTGGAGGGCTCCGGAGTAATTTCGACCACCTGGGGATCTTTAACGTGCACTGACATCGCACAGCACACGGGCGCCTTAGCGTTTTTCCTCCATAAAAACGCAGCCGCCGCGGTCGGGTTCGAACCCGGGAACTCCGGATCAGGAGTCGAGCGCCCTAACCACTTAGCCACCGCGGCGGGGCAGCACGTCAAAGAGCAGCGTTGGTTTAACGCACTCCTTTCGCAGCGCCCGACTGGGAGTGGCAAGCGGGCAGAGAGCGCGTGACAGGCTTACGTAGGCGGGGTTCAAAGCGCTCTAGAGTGGGGCTAAGGCTCTTTTTGATCACGAGGTGAAGGTTTCCGCCGTTTGCGGCCACATAATTTCTTTTAGCTGCTGTGGCGACGAGACGAACTCGAAAGAAGATTCAAAAGCTCACAGGGCGGTTGCGACTATGTAACGCGAGATTCAGCGATAGCTGTTTAGGCGTTTAGGCACGTGACCACTGGTGGAGGGGTCACGTGATGCACCCCTGAACTGGCAGGCAGCCGTTCCAAACAGAGCCACCCGTAGGCTTATGCGACCCAGGCTGACCGGTGCAATCGGTGGGTGCTTGGCAAACCACAGGTTACGCCGACAGCGACTGCGCCGACACCGACGAGAACGGCAGGGACGGGATCCTAACAGCTATCGCTGTAATACTCATATGGATATTACTTACGATGGGCTAGATTATGAATACTAATGCCTTGTGGGAGCTCCTGCTCACTTGCATGTTTGGTTTTCGTCCAGGTCTGGCCACCCGACGCTTATTCCTACAACTAAAACACGAAACTCTCCATCCTTGATTAAAAAATTAACGATGCACGCGCCATCCTTATGGTAGGTCTCACCAAAGCGATTGACAATGTAACACACTCTGCCATTCTTGAAAATCTGCAAACACTGCAAGTAGGCAGCCTTATGTATAACTACATAAGAGCCTTCTTCAGCAACCGAACAGGAATCCTCAAAATAAGCGCCCATATACTCCCAAACATCCAGCTCGCTGCTCGGGGAATACATCAAGGGGCATACCCCCGATACTTTTTACCATTTCTCTTATTCATCTCCCCCGACAACACTCTCAAATTCAAGACTTTCATTTCACTCTCTATGCAGATGACATCACTGTCTGGGCATGCCGAGGTAGTGACACCACCATAGGGACCAATCTCCAAACAGCCCTTACACTGTTGATACACATATTAGGGAGAGAGGCTAATCCTGCACCCCTTTAAATCGCAACTCTTTCTCTACCGCCCAAATCCACTCACCATGAAAGCCCACCTATCACTCTGGCACACGGCACACAGCCCATTCCCTTAGTAACTTAGTAGTCTAACACCCAACAAACTACGCGACGCATCTGTCTAGCAGCACATCGGGGAACAGGCCTTCACGAAACATCCTTCGCCTCACCCAAGCATACATTACTAGCAGCGCCACATACGCACTGCCCTACGAACCCTTCACTACCAACAAACGCGATCGAATAAGCGCCTTAATATGCAGTTGAATGAAAAGATCTCTGCGCCTTATTCCCAGCACCACTACATTGCGCCTAGTCAAAATTGGAGCACATAACACCTATGAAGAGTTCCCCGAGTCCACGCTCACAGCTCAGACGGCTCGCCTCTCCCGCACGCCAGCAGGTCGCGCACTTCTCTCTTCGCAAGTAATGTCTCCAATAAGACTGCCATCGGGAGGTACCCAACCCCTACTCCAATTCGACCCAAAATTCTAGTACCCCCTTCCTAAAAAGACATGCACCCAGAAAAGGACGGGATCCGTAGAACAGCCAGGGCGCAAGCCTCACGCAGACGGTTTGGAGAAGACCGCACAGGAGCCTAAGTCGATGCGGCCAACTTTACAACTGGTCATCGTAAAGTACTAGCAGTCACAAAGAATCACACATAACTTCTCACTGCAGCCTCAACTTTCAGTGAGTATAACCGAACCAGAGGAGGAAGCCATTGCGCTTGCCATGAACTCCACGCCCACTACCAAAATCACCTCGGACTCTAAAACTGCTATCCTTAGCTTTGCGAACTGCATAGTCCCCCGCCAACCGCCGCCTTTTGCGTTTTTGCAACCCTGACCATTTGTACCCTTATTTGGACTCCCGCACATGCAGCCTCCCAGGAAACGAGGAGGCTCACTCCCTGGTCCAAAGTCTCAACTTCCTGGGATACTGGGTAGTGTCTACTTTCCTTTCGTGACATCCTTACCTGTTACCGCGAAAATAGGAGAGCCTAAGCTCCCCCTGCCCCAACCCTCACAAACACACACGCCGCCCAATGGCGCAGGCCACAAACGCGCGCAACACCATACCCCATCCTCCTCCACGCCCGTTTCCTGATCAGTTTCCCTCCACCAGCAAGCTCTCTGGCAAACCTGGAGACTTCCTACAAATATTAATCAGCTGCCCCTCATTCACACAACCTTCTGCGCCAGAGGTAGCCCTACATTACTCGGAGCGCCTACTCACGAGTATTCACGATCGGGATCAGCTCAGTATCATTACTAATGCTCTCTCTAGGATAGCCTTCCAAGGGCTTTCCTTTCCTTTGTAAGGGGGCCCTCCCTACACGAGGAGGGCTCCCAAACGCCATGGAAGGCTGTAAATGTTTCCACCACTACCTCGGTCGCTCAATGCGTGGCAAATCGCGCTTCTTTTCAATGCGTATGCACTGTATGGCTATGTTTGCTGTTTCGTTACATCACGAGCTTGCCATCATCATAACGTTCGAACGAATAAAAAATGTCGCAGGGGAAATCATGAGGTGCATGTGGGGTAATTAGTTAATTAATTAGAGCCAAAAATGTCCAAAAAGTGGGCGGGGCCAGAGCAAAAGTAGCGCCAAATTTGATAACATCGGAATTGGGCGGAGATAAAGCGTGGCGCGAAATTTGAAAAGCCGGAAGTGTAGACTGAGCTAAGCATGGCGCCAAATTTGAAAACGAAGCCTGACAGGAAGTTTGAAAACTCAAGTTGGGCAATGATGAAACTTGATTAATTTACGCAAAGAGGGGCAAAGAGGGGTGAGGAGGCGTCAATGCCGGTGCCGCAGTGATCTCATAATTATTTCTTTTGCGCTCGCCTTGTTACGCCAGTAAGCTCACTGCTACCGAATAGATGTTGGTAGATGATCATGAAAGTAAATTAATTTAAGGGCGGACTCATTTAGCAAATTGTAGCCCTGTGTCTCGCGTAATTTAAAATCATCTCGACAACCTTTCATGTTACAACAACGAGTAAGCCGGGAACACTGGAAAAGAGTGGTGCATGTTATATAGCTTCCTAGGCGAAGAAGACGAGATACGGAGGAATTTACGCATGGACGCAGACTCGACACTCATTGTACTTGGAAATTTGTGGTATATGAATTTCAATCCTTAGATGAACGTGTGGCGTCACACGTGTAACGTCACCGGCCAATCCTGAACTAATGTGACAAAGCACGGCTTTTCCACCGAACGTCCCCAGAAATAAAATTGCGCTGGTATCAGTGCTCGCGTCTCCTTTCTAGGTCTTTTTCTCGTGATTCGCGCTGATTATCGGCACGCTCAAGCACTTCTTTTACCCGCCAAACGACATCTACATTTTAAACCTAAAGGAGTAAAAATAGGGTAAGCTATTATCTAGGGAGCTCCTTCTTTTAGAGGGACTGCACTTACTGCTCCCTATTATAAGCCCTCCCTATAAGCTTACTCTCTTTCCCATATAGAGGTAATAGTTCTTAGAGTGCACGATATAAGGAGAGATTTTTAATGCAGAGATGCATTTAACGGCTATATTTTCACCTGTTTTAGTTCGCAGATTTTTGCCTCCCAGTCCTTCCAGCGTCCGTGTCCAAACTATGTTAAAACGACGATCTACAGCACCCCCATTGTTACTGCCATGTGCAGGCCGAAGGGTTTGAAAGAAATAGATGCCAAAGGAAAGACTGAAATAACTGGCGCGTCGCAGGAGCTATATCTGCCCAAGTAATTGCTGCAGCGCCACTTATCCTCCTCCCTCCCCCCCCCCCCCTAAGTCCCCTGTCATCGGGTACTGGAAGTATGGGGCGCTTGCTCAGGTTCTCTGAAATAAGTTCTACACAAACAGCGCTGCCAAAAACTAGCTGTAAGTTCGAAGCAGCCAAACACAATAAGGAGACAAAATATTTCTATAAAAGACATCGTTCGAGAAATAAATTTTATCCGCTTCTGTATGCGCAATGGCGCCATGAACTGACCAATCAGACTCCATGAAAACATTGCAGCTGTTTACGCTTCTCGAATCCAAAGGCTGTATTTTTCTGTGATGCGTTTTGTGTTGCATCCGACCACAACTTCGTAGTCGGCGTCGCACGTGCTTGTCCGCTATCTAAAGTGCTTGTAGTGTCCACGTTCCTCTCCTAGAGCCTAGTAGTTATGGTGCATTTGTTTGGCTTGTTGCGTGCATATAATGTCTATAAACACGCTGAAAATTGAACAGCCCGTCTCTATTCAGACATTAGGGAAATTTAGGCGTAGCACAGTTTAGACCTCTATTTTTCACAACCTCTATTTTGTGTCCGTAAATTTCCGAAACTGAGTTCATTAAAAAAAAATGCGTTTAGCAATGAAATTATTTGTGCAGAATCCTTTCGAAATTGTCTCTCTTGCAATCTATACACAGCTTCCAACGCTTCTTTAGGTGTTAAAAACAGTTGAAAAACGCTTCTTTTGGCAGGGCTGTCAGCTCCTTTGTCGCGGCGTCTTGAATAGCCTCCACGGTCCCCATCAAGCAAACTTTTAGGGCTCTGTTCACACGAACAAGCAGGAAAAAATCGCATGGGGAGAGGTCAGGCGAGTATGGCGAATGTGAAAGTACAGTAATGCTGTGCTTGGCGAGAAATTACTTCACGCTGAGAGGAGTGTGTCGCCTTGCGTTATCGTGGAGACGGCTCCATTGTCCAGATGTCCATAAGTCAGGCCGACGGCGTCGCAGTGCATCACGCATGTATTGGAGCACGCGGATATAAAACTGCTGGTTCACCGTCTGCCCTTGTGGGACGAACTCGTGGTGTATGTCACCTCTGGCATCGATAAAAACTATCACATCGGCTTTGTTTTGGTCTTCTGTCGCCGCACCTTCTTCGACGCCGGAGAGCTTGTGGACCACCATTCGGCCCTCTGCCTCTTTGTTTGAGGTTGATATTAAAAAAGATCATGTTTTTTCTTCAGCAATGACGCTCTCGACGAATGCAGCATCCTTCTCTGCCTCGGAGAGCAAATCAGCGCTCACTGATGCCCACGTGTCCTTCTGGTCCTGTGTGAGGGAGTGTGGCACAAGTCTGGCATTCAGATTTCGTTTCCCCAAGTTCTCACGCAAAATTTGGTAGCATGTCATCTTACTAATCTCGAGAGCATCTGATAGCATGTGGACTGTAATGGTGTAGTCTTGCTGTACGATTTCTCTGATCCGAGCCACGTTGTTTTCATTCCGTCAGGTTGAATGGAAGCCCTGCCTTGTGTCGTCTTCCACCGATGTTCTCTCCGAAACGAACCTCTTTTGCCACTTGAAAACTCGCGCTCGCGATAATGTCTCGTTGCCGTAAGCGTCACGAAGCAGCTCGTACGTCTATGTGGCTGTCTTGCCAAGCTTCACATAGAATGTTATGCAATGTACACGCTGTTCGAAGTGGACGTCCATCTCTCCGCATTCACTCACAGTAGGACGCGCCGACACTGGTGACAACGTAATTTTCTACATGCAGTGCCATCTAGTGGCTGACACAGCTACTAATATATATAGCTCATGTTAGCCCGAAAAGATGTCGCTACACATAAGCACCAACATTTGTTTTGGGGAATTATTTCTAGAGAAGAACATAAATCAGTCTCGAAACTTTACGGACAAAGGTTGTATTTGTACTTATGACGCAATTTTTAGGTTTCCTTTGACTTCAGTGATGGCGGTGGCTCTGCACGACAAGCCACCATGTTTTGAACGTATCGGCTTCTATGCAAGGTACTCCACCACAGCACATCTCTCTTAGAATATATCCGTCTCAAATCAAACACATTCTGCACTTAGTCATATCATAAATTGGATATCTAAGACAGATGTCTTTCATGACCAACTTGAACTGGAAGAAAACAATCATGCAGGAGGTTTTTTGTGCCATTTTTCAGTGAAATTATTGAGAAGCAATTTGTAATCCGGTTAACATGTCATCGTAATAATTTTGATCTGTGCTCTACAGAACTGTCTCTTATATCAGGCACTGTTAGAATTCGAAGGATATAGACTTGTATAATATTTACGTTGGAATTTTATTTTCACTTTTCGAGGCTTAATTAGTTATTTATGAACCAAATCATGGTGTTCGACAAATTACTGTCGCTTTGAATCCGCAGCCCATCTTTGTCCTTCATTCGAAGCTGCTTGCAAACTCGATGACAACTCATTGAATATATAGTTCAGTACTGCAAAAAAAAAATAGCAGACGAGTCCCCAAGACTCAATATAGAGCACAGTGCTTTTTGTAGTACGCGCCTGTGACCTCCTTGACTGCCTCCATTCTACTAATAATATACTCTGCGCTGACGACACTGCCATATTCAGGCATTGGCGTTGTGTTAGGTAATCGTTAAACTGACAACGACCAGTGAAATCACACTCAAGTGTGAGACCAATGAACGTCACATTATTCGTAGTTAAACATGAGATGTTTTTGTAGCGAGATCTACACTTGGCTACCAGTCGAGCATTTCGCCGTGGTCCGGAAAGGCTAGTTGAGCGCATGCGCGGCGGCCGGAGAGGAGCAGCAAGTGCGCCGCGCGTGACGTCAGAGCTTCGCCGCCGCCGCGACGCGTCCCGACTCCGCCGCCGGTGCCGCGCGTGGCGTCACGCGGAAAAGCGGTTGTGCGCATACGCGGCAACCATAAACGAGGGAGGAGCAATTGGCTGGCCTGTGCCGCTGGGGTCGCGCATGACACTCGTGGATACCACGTGCTAGTTATGCGCATAACTGAGCATGTAGAGCGGCGTGTATAAAATGCGGAGGTGACACGGCGGCCGTATCACAGTCGCTTCGCACAGGTGACGAGAAGGGAAGTCCTGCCGCTGTTCAGCGGCGGTATCGACAGTAGAAGATCAATTTCTCGCTACGTATATAACCTGGCATAGCCGAGCTAAGCTAGTGCCAATTTTTCCGTACCCACAAGCGCACACTTGAAGGAATACTTCCCGTTTTTTTAAATGAACATATATCCTGGTGTGCTCAACCGGTCTTGAGAATCTTGGAATAATGATCTACGCTAAATCCGGCTGACCGGCTAAATTAATATAAAAAATAAAATCATTTTGACTACGAGTAATCGTAAACATATGATTTTAAATTCCACAGCGAACACTGTATAGTCACTTTGCACTGCGTTCATCCGTAGCTGCTTCCAGTGTTGCGTTTTGTCCTCGAGATTCACCTTCAAGACTTACGAAAGCAGAAGGTAAGGCTAATTACTTTCCATAACTCGGCAATGCATTCGGTTTCGATATTCACGTTCTTATACGTATTACACTTACGGTACCTCTTCCAACAAAAGCTAACTACCTTTCTTCATAGTGCTATAAGAAAGAGTTCTTTACTGAAACTTACATAGCTTCTCTAGTTATCAATAAAAACACAAGGTTTTCTGGAAATAAACATGTTTTACGTCGAAAAGTCAATACTAATTACACAAAGTTTACATTCTTTTCATGGATATTATTTTCTTTTGAATTAACTACCTAATTCAAGAGAAACACTGGCTTTAAGATCTCAATGCTAGACCCTCCTGCGTGTTTTAGCGAATTGACCAGTCTTGTATGAGGCACAACGAAAAAAAGACTTCTATTGAATTTCAGCCCTTCTTGGCTCCGACATATTGTATGGCTACAACGTCCACGTCATCACACAAAAGTAGTCGGACAACATTGAGAAGCTTACCGTGAAGCCATCTCCAATGCCAGGGGTATGCCGAGGATACGCCTCTCAGGGAGAGCGGTATGAACCTTCTTTTCGAGATTGCAGAATAGAAAAATCTTGCCCTGAGGGACCCGCTGGACATTATTTCTTAGAGGAATTTCATATTGCAACATACAGGAAGTTCGTACCTCAAATGATTACGTCAATCCTTCAAAGCCCTCTACAGTTGCGCTCACAGATGACAGACAATTGCCATGAAGTCAGACACCACGATGTGGCAACTCCTAGCGACAGAAGCGCTTCGCTGTGCAAATGAGGGGCTTTTAGTAGAAGATGTGTTTCAATCCCACGATCAGAGCTAATATAGAAGAAACACAGCTAAATTCTTTTCATTAAGACGCTGTAATCCCTGATAAGCTAGTTTAATGAAACTAGAATCTCTCTTTTATTTTTTATGGATTTATATTTATAATGTGATGCATGTGTTTATTTTTAAGCACTTATAATAAACGTTATTATCTGGTTCCTACTTGCTTTAAAAGTTCCTTTGTTCGCCCTTTGATTTGACCAATAACCTACTTCGAAATTGCTTAGCACGCTTTTTAGTCTGTTAATCTACTCGCCGTTACATCACGGTATATACATTTTTTAACAAGCATAGGAGGTCCCCCTGACCGGTTTTAATTGAAGGATCTCCTGCTCTAAAGAATGTTCCTATACCAAGCTTTACCTAATAAAAGAACTGCGTGGAAAGGAAAGGTAACAAATGCTGTGTAGACATGACAATGCGTGCACTTCGTGCGATGCAGTAGCATTTGAGCCGAGAGGGAAGGCAGAGGTTCGATGGCAACCATGTCACAAATGTCTGGACCACTGCACAACATAATGAGAGGGTTTTAAAAACGAGAGGGTCTTTCAAACACACCACTTGCCCGTTAACAGCTCTGTTGTTGAAACTAATGCTACCCCGACCCTCGGTGCCCCTCAGCCAGCATAAGGGACAATGCGCGCCTATTGTTGGTGAGGTAAGCACGCAGGTGTCTTGATGACACTCGCATGCAGGTCAGGTAACAGTGCTTTAGAGCAGCGAGTTGAAGGGCTCGCGCCAGAAGCTGTAAGAATGTTAGAGCAGGAGAACTTTGTTGATTTTCTATTAAATCATGTGAAGTCGAAGGAGCACATCAGCATTACTGATTTAATGGAAGCAGCGCCGGAGTCAACAGAGCGGTGAGTGTATAAACCAAGTCGAACAGCCGTGTAGTTTCAAGGAGATATTGTACCAAAAAACAAACGAAAACGAAAGGTCGATTACGGTCCGCAATGCTGACGGCAGCTCAGTTTACAGCAGCAGCTTCTGTCGAAGGTTGAATTCAGCAGGATAGCCTCTAGTGTCAACCAGCTGATTAGTTGTCTATTTATTTCATGCGTATTTAAAGCTATTGACTTTTTTTCACGAAAAAAGTAGAGATAATATTCGGCTGCCTCATTTCTGATATCCAACAGCATTTCCAGTTTAATGTTTAATAGCGTTCATTGAGGGTTGTGGTTTTATTATAGCGAGCACGTAGTAGGCGGTTCTTCAAAAAAGAGTTGGTATTTCATACACCTGGGTCTTGAATAAACATAGCATTAGCGCAGGGTGAAATGCAGCATCAACAGTTGATAAGATTTGGTAGGATTTTGAGAAGTAAATGACGTATCCCTTTTTCATATTGCCCCTGTCCACCGCATGCCATATTGGCAAAGCCATCTCGGCGGTTTCCCAGTGGTCTAAGCATCCGCCTCGCATGCGGGAGGTGCGGGGTTCGATCATGAGTGCGACCGGTTACCCACCGGTGATACAATGGGTAGAAGCTTTCCCCTGGTCTGGTGTTCAGCTTATTTATGGTGAATTGCTTGGGAAATGGGTCTTTGAGCCCACCTTGAGAAGAAGAAAAATACCTTGTGCCTTGGTGCTCTTTGGCCACAGATGCCCTCGTGCCATAAAACTCCATCTTCATTATATTGCTCCTGGAATGGCCAGTCAACTTTTAAGGAAGCAGACCTTCGTTGCATAAGTGAACTCCTCTTTGTTTTTAGTTTATACAAATGCATTAATAAATTTTGCGCGACTGTTTCAACGTGCGGCATGCACGTATACTTCACGGACTTTGGACGATGCCTTCACACACAAGTTGCTTAAGCTGTGGTATATTGTTGATCACTAACAATAAATTAAATTTGAGTACATAACTCTCGGTGCAAGTTCCGGAGGCTTCAAATTTGGTAGAGCCTACTAGTAGCTTTCTCGGGCTGGCTGTCGCTTCACCATAGCACACCTCAAGGAGTGCCACTCGCTATTTCATCATTCGCGTAACAGCAGGGCGCTAATTTATATATCTTGCTATAAAAAACTTAGTATTATTCGAGCTTTCATCAAACTTCTAACAAAACCACTTCCATAGCATCCCCCACGCTAGGCATTTTAAAACGTAATAATAGCCGAGCAACAAAATCTGGTACCTGCAAGTCCGCCTAACTTTCGTTCGGCTTTAGCTATACGCCTCTGCTAGCTTCGCCATATCAGCCATATTAATTATAACAATTCTCACCCCTCTAAGTATTTCAAAATTGTGCTGCATACTTCATAGACCATGATAACAACCGCCATTTCGCTGTAAATGCCATCAGGCAGCTAGCGCTGAGCTGGTAGCTTCAGCAGCTGGGAGCGGAAAGCAGTCACCCAGGCAAGACGGAGATTACGTAACACTTGCGCCGTCAAGTGACGAGTACGGCTAGGCGTCCGTGTGGGAGCCCCGTGGTTTTTTATTGACGGCCGGGTTGATCAGAATTCGTTGGATCCAAGGCCCTGAGCGCAATCGCATTTTCGAAGTGCTAAAAAATATTGTGCGTGTTGATAACGAGGTGCCGCCAATTTATAAATATGACCGGGTGCCTTACTTTGAGAACAAAAATCTCAACGGTTACTACTTTGTGAACCAGGTCAATAATTTACTTGATTCATTTATTTTGCAATATCCGGCATTGCTGTGGCTCAAAGACAGCGTTTGAAGTAAATAAGAGCTGCTTTATATCTCGGAAACACCCTGTGTAGTAAAAAGTATACGGCGTGCTAATTAGATAGCATAGAAAGCTCGAATCAGAATTGCCACTGTTCGCCACAGAAACCGTTCAAAAATTCAGATTGCTCGCTTCTTAGAAGCGACGAGATTACTTTCTCCCGTGTATTGCGGCAAGCAGAAATGCTCCGGAAATTTATGTATTCACTGCACTGTGCGTGAAAACTGCATATAGATTCCGTCTCACGACGTGTTCTCAGTGGAGTGGAGGTTGAAAGCACGGCACGACTGCTTCCACAAGCATGCCGTTTGCACACGCTACTTAGTAAGCCACACGACTCTTTAAACAGTCTTCTCACGCTCGTGTCTTGCACTTAATTTCTAATTAGTCTTGAGATGATGTATGCAAATATTTGTCTTGTCTTGTGTTCTTTCACATTTAAATGCATAAAAACTGTCTGAGCTAGTCTATGAAGACCCTATGATCTATGCTGTATCTTCGGCCGGTTCGCAGTGTGGCAATACTGCCTGTGGGGCGCGCTATGACTACTTGGCAATCCGTGTTTCAGAGGTGTACACTTAAGGAGGCGTGATTATTACCCTCTGAATAGCACCTGCTTGCTAAACTACAGAGACACTCTGCAGCGCAGCTTTCACAATCGAGCGCGCCGAACTTCGACCTCAGTCATTCCATACGAAACGGTCATGTTGACTTTTTGACCACCTTTCATTTTGTGTATCCCGACTATGAAAGTTCTCAACGCAAATGGGTTATCGACGCAACCTGCTTTCCGAGGAGACTTCCAGATGCAGAATATTTAACATTCCCTATCTCAAAGCTCATATCAACGACACTAGGTTGCTCTTTCCACGAATCAGAAGGAATGGCCTGGTGTTACAGTGAGATCTAGTGCGAATCCCCAAGGGAAAGGTCGTCGCCATTCGCTGGCCTACGCAACCATTCGGCAAACGACGCTGCGATGCGGGCCACTTAGTGATGCAAGTCTCGAAGGATGCAAGTATTTATCGCTGGGCGTGCATAAGCTGGCTTTCCGTATAAGCATGTCGCAGAACTAGCAAAAGAGAGAAAAATTTGTGACCAAAAGAAAAAGTACTGGCGTGGCGTAATCCTCGCCGGTATTGGAATGCTACCGAGCGAGCGACATTCCTGTGATGCTCATGACACTATGTGCCCTTGAGTGGGTACTGTTTGGTCTGTAGCTTCTTCCACTTGCCACGAACCCAGTAAGCGCTTCCGAGACGGACTGTGCAATTTCGTTTGTCCTTTAGAAAGGTTACTTGACCTCCAGCATTGTTAACTCAGCAGGGGGTCACTGTACTGTTACCGTCTGAATTACTGAACTGCTGTCACGAGGACCGAAGTCGTTGACGCTCTTGAGGCTACAAGGAGACACAGATGGGCAGAGACGCGCTTAGATGAGGCCATCGCCATGGTAGTGCTCGAAGGGCGGTCTCTGAGTGCCGTTGTTAAACTACACTTCTGCCTTGTTTATTTAAAAAAAAGAAACGTCGTTGACTTCCTAAAAAGGTGTTTCGTTCTGAAGACGGTGCCCCAAAGTTAGACGAGGCATTCATTAGTGTTGAGACATATTTGGGCTGTTTGACGAGTGTGTTGTCAACAGGAAAATAGCTTTTTTTCGCCTTTGTATAAATCACAAGTCTTGTTGTTGTGGTCAGTATTATCATTTAACTGCTCCTCAAACAGCTGGTGTCAAAACGTAGAACGAGTGCTTTTGACTGAGGAGACCTTTAAAAAACAATAAAAACAAGGAAAACGACGAAATAACAAATGAATTTTTTAAATCCTGCATGCTTAATTTATCATGATGGGCGCAGAGGGCGAGCGTTTGATACAATCACCCCCGATATCTGGGAGATCATGCGGTGGCACATTCAAGAAAGTCTACACACGCCACAATTGAAAAATGCATCTTTACGGGCTACGCAGAGCAGCACGGCCTCCACATCATAAACAACCGACTAGTTTGGTGTCGAAGCCTCGTAAAGTCCTAGTTGCTACGCGTTCTGTTACGGGCGTACATAATGGGGGTGCCTTTTTCCTCGATCGCTTTCAACATTTAATATGATGAGGCTAAAAAGAATAAGAAAGAAAGTGGCAGTAATAGGAACCTCCAATGAACATTACAAAAATAAAGGGGGTCGAACTTTGAATTTTTGCATCGTTCTAAATAGCCGCAGATGCGCACTTGAAGAGGCGCCGTACTGCTGTTTATATGAGTTCCCGTGAATTGATTCTGGTGCAACTTACATGTATACTCTCCTTTCGCATATGATGAAAATTCTCATATGCCGCGGAACTTTCCTATAGCCTTAGGTTGGAAAAAATTATTCATGATCTGCTCCGTTTAAAAACTAACAAATTTTTCTCTTACACCCGTTTATATACTGCAATATTTCGTACGCGTCTCAAAGTCAGCATATTTTATCTCAGGAACTGAAAGATGAAAATACAAGGACTGGGAATGAAAATTAAAACGCTCAGAACAGAGTAAAATAGCCGCCTAAAAAAAAACCTGCGCGCCTGCTCTTAACTTGTAAGTAACAAACAATTTCACCAGAATATTCCAATATGAATATAGAGGACAATTTTTTTAACCTTAAGAGATTTGTGTTTAAAAACTGCGAAGAGATTCTTCGGTGCATTCTGTTGTGCAAGCTCAACGGACCACACCGACGTGTCTCTCACTATCATTAAAATAAAAAACTGAAAACATAAAAAAATCACTTTTTATATAGGTCGGCTGGAGTGCTGCACTACAGACGTCACTATTATTACCTTTTATGAAAATCGCTTGGTTATTTATTGCGAGCAATAACAATAACTGGAAATTTTCAGGAAAAGACTCCTGACTATGAGTACAAGGCTCGTATATCCAATTAGTGGTAATTTTAAGCAGTGATAAAAGTCAACCGCTGAGAACAATGCCTCTAGGACTGGACACCAGACTGAATGGCACAATGCCGTGCATTCTCTCGCTGCTGTCCTGCCTTTGACCTGTTTGCTTCAATAAGTCGTTGGTTTAGTAACAGGAGCATAAGAATATGAAGGTCAGAAGACGATTAGCCTTACGTCCGAAGAATGAAGACGAGCGAAGTATGGTTGAGATACGGCTCACGTCACTCCGTGGCGCACGTGTCAAGTAACCTTCTTTACCCGCCTCAGCTGGAGCCGCTAAGAGCGGTGTGCACAGCAGCGCAGGCAGAACAGAAAATGTCACGTGAGAAGTGCGTCACGGAGTGACATGACTTCATGTATGTCGCAGTGAGCACACAGCTGGCGCGCAGTTTTCACATTACCTAAAAAATGTCCAAAATTTGTTGCGCCTCAGCGGCGAGGGTAATCACGCATTGGAAATTGTTAAAACTAATATGGTTATTAGTAATCCCCAGCAACAAATCTTTAATGAGAACCAGGCAGCTATCTGTAATAGGTAAATAATTAACTATTCAAATTGAGTTGTTCACTTTGCTAGTTAACATCATTACCTTGTTTTGTAAGATCCGTCAACGCTTTGCCGCAGAAGGCGTTTCTTTACATTGCGATATATAAAAAACTTTAAAAAAAAACAAGAAAGCTTGCATCAGACTTGGCAATGAAAAATTCGGGCCTATCAAGATGGGAACCCGAGGAACGCCTCAAGGTGCAATGATCTCTCAGCTGTTTTTTAACGTTGCCCTCATGGGCCTCCCCGAGAGGGTCAACGCCGTGGATGACATACGCCACGCCATCTACGCAGACTACATTACTATCTGGTCGTCCCGGGGCAGCGTCGGGCAGAGGGAGGGGGCCCTCAAAGAGGCCGCCTCGGTAGTGCAAGATCCCGCTCGGGAGTGCGGTCTGGAATGCGCTCTGAACAAATCAGAATTCTTATACACTCGAAAGGATAGAAACTACAGGCTTTCGAGTACGTGCAAATTTACGTTAACGGCGTCCATATACCAGTGTCGGAGACGGTTCAGATATTGGGATTACAAATTAATAACCGGGGTAACAGTGCCATGGCCTTGCAAAAAATAAAGTCCACCTGTGAACAAATAAGTAGGATGATTGGCAGGATATCTTGCAAACACGGTGGATTTCTCCAAAGAGAAACCGTTCGCCTGGATTTGGCGTCCATCGTTAGTCGCATAGTGTATGTGACGCACTACCTCATGCTGAGGAAGAGCGACCACGAGTGCCTCGACGCAGGTATTCGGGCGGCGGTAAAACAGGTGCTAGGACTCCCAGCCAAATCATCTACGGATCGCCTGCCCCGACTTAGTGTCCACAACTTGGTGGATGACTGATTGAGACCCACAGAACGGGCCAAATTGCCAGGCCGTCGGTGACCAGCGCCGTCAGAGAAGCCCTCCGGGACATCAATCTCGAGCTGCTCCCGACCACCGAACGCAGAGTCGACATCTCGGGGGCATGGAAATGTACCCTGGCAGTAAGCCGCTCCCCAAAAATACGAAGTTGGAGCATAATTCGGGCAGGCGTGAAGGCAGGGAAAAATTTATTAAAAATTACTACGGGAATAAGACAGGCAAATACTACGTGTATGCAGCGGCTCCAACAGAGGAGAGAATCTGCAACATTGCGGTGGTGCACAAAGGAAAGCAGTTTAACGGGCTCTCGGTAAAAACTAGCGATGCGCTAATGTTGATGGAATTGACGATTGCCCTGGCCGCTACCTACTTCGACGCAGCGTACATAATGTCGGACTCGCAGCCGGCCTGACGAAGTTAGGGTGGGAGTATGATAGCGCCACTCGCCCGCATAATACTATTGGCATTTTAGAGAAATTCAGATTAGGCGATCAGTAAAAATAAGATATAATGGGTACCCAGTCACCAGGGAGTTGAGGGGAACGAGGCCACTCACGGGGCTCGCCGAGCGTTCCTTACCCCGGGTCCCAATCAATCCATCAATCAACCATGCCAATCCCGATAATCTCTTGCGCCGATATTACAAACTATTTACACCTCTGCAGGACGGTACTCCAGGGACCCGCGAAGGATCTCGACAGAACCGAGGAGTGCCACCTTAGAAGACTCCGCAGGCCTAAACCAGGTTTTTCCTGAATCCTGCCGTACTAAAACACGTGTACCCTAAATTAACGGGCAGTTGTAAATTTTACGGGCAGTACGGTGACCTATACGACATGGTGTGGGCCTGCCACTACAAAACACATGTAGCCGTTATAAGTCAGCCAACTAGGAAGGGCTTGGAGGCGGCCCTGTCCAGCTCGAACCTGGAGGCCCAGCGGGCCCTGGTACAAAAAGCACGGGCTGTGGCAGCTGCAACTGGCGTCTCGGAATAGGTACTGCCACCCCCCGGCGCAACAACTATCCCCAACTTCTATTCCCAGTTCAGTATAGTGCATTAAGAAACGTTCTCTCCTCGTCCTGAAAAAAAAACTATTTCTAAATATAAATGGGCGGGCTTCCCTGAAGGACTTGGTATATGTTCTGATGAGCTCTATACAGACTGAACTGTTCCTGTCTGTAATGAGAAAAGAGCAATAAACAAATGCAAATAGTAATGTGTTTTTTCGGTGCATTTATTTAAGTGGCTGTTCGCGTTCAAGAAAAATTGGCGTGCAACTGGTCTCATGTTCTGGGCTCTAAATAAAAGAAGGTTACTCCTGTAGCCTTTCAATGTAATGGGCGATTGGCATTGCTGTTTTTCTCAGCAATCTGGCGTGTGCAGACGTGAAAAGAAATTTTGTCGGCTCACATATTTTAAACTAAAAAAGGCAGCATTGCGTGCATGAAGCACAGTCACAGACACTTCCAGAGTTTTACACAGGTTGGCCCTTGGCAATCCGCGACTCAGAGATGATAATTCTTTGAGAAAGTGGTATAAATGGCGGACCGAGTGCCCTTGCTTTATGTATTTTGGCAGGCTTGTGATACGGAGGATCCGTTACCTTGGCGAAAGTTTCTTTGCACAGTTTCGCTCTTGAGAAGGTGCGCGGAATTCTGCGAGTTGTTCAGTGTCATGCCGCGGTTGTGTGATATTGCGTACGCGGATGCTTCTGCACCTTTGACTTTTCCCTAAACACACAACACATGTGCAGTGACACACATTTTTCTCTTTTTGTCCTGGCCGATAGTGCTTAAGCACGTATTATAGGGGCGAGAAAATGGCTGGATTGAAAATTTAAACTTGATTTTGGATGCTTAGAACTGCTTCGGCCTCTTGACGATATGGTTTTGTACGCAATTTTTTTTTGTCGGAAATGAAATGCCGCAAGTTTTAAAGTGACCATGAAAAGCTGTTTGCTGAGGTTAAGAAAGGGCACGAAAGGTCGGTATTCCGTCATTCCTCACCGCGCCGCAAAACTTTTATTGCGCTAGCACTGGAGGGGTCACGAGCGAATGAGCCATCGCTACTCATGTTGAAGCCTCCGAGTAACTCGGGTAATCTGTGGTAACCGTCGCGCCAGCTGCCGCAAATTGGAGAGAGGAAGTTCGAGTGAGTTCAGAGGAGCGTCGCGCTAGCTGCAGCCGAGTGGAGAGATGTGAGAATGAAGAGCGAGAAACGCGGTTGCGTGCATATGCAGATGCCAGAAAGAAAGGGCAACAGATGAAGTCTCCGGAGGAACGTACGTGCAGTGCAGCAAACGGTAAATCATAGATGAAGCCGGCTCTTCGAGAGATTGGGAAGCCGAGCGACGTCACGGCGAGTTGAACGGTAACGCTAAAGAAGAGAGCGCCAAAGTGAGTAAGCCGACTCAGTGTATATGGCGAGGCGGCAAGCGAAAACTGAGTGGCGAGGAAAGTATGCGGAGACAGATGAAGAGCGAGAAACGAGGTTGCTTGGCTGTGTAGATGTATCAGAAAGAGGAGGCGAATGATGACGTCTACGGCGCAACGTGCAGCCGAGAGGCGTGTACAAGTGGCTTCAGGGGCTGTCAAACAGAGGCAACGGCGACTCGAATTGCGGCGAGCACCTCAGGCTGCTTATCAAAAGAGGAAACTCTAGGAACGACTGAAATGACTTTTTAATGCAGCTTGAAATTTCAAGCTTAGAAACAGCTGAACAAAGATAAACAAAGCTAAGCAAGTGCACACATGCTAGCGCCCCGAAAGTGGCCCGTAGCTTAACCAGGTTAATCGGTGTAATTTTTTCAAGCTGTCTTCATTAACAGCGAAGATATAGACAATTAAAATTGATGCTCTATATATCCCCTCTAAATTCCTACACACCGACGAGCCAAGTAAAAAGAAGAGAGAAAACAAATTTGGCCAGCACCTTACCACGCCCCAACAGGCCCACGTCCACTGGCCACGCTCAGTGAGAAGGCTCACCCAGATTGCCAATTTATGTCATTGGTGTAGGGTCAGCTAAGATCGCGTGGTCAGATGTCGCACTCATAGGTTGCCAGCAGGAATAAAAAAAAATCCTAAAACCATTAGGGAATGGAATAGGCTGCCGAGAGATGTCGTGGGTGTTTCATGAACTGATGCTTCCTTTTGTATGTTGTAAATGTATGTGCATTTCTGATGCTTTACATTTCATTTGCCTTTTTCTGGCCTTTATACTTCTCACTCTGCCTAGGAGAAAAGGTGTCATAATTTGTCTAGTTTATTTAGTTCTTATTGTACACCCGCCACTCTAATGCTTAGGCGCTGTGGATACTTTGATAAAGAAATAAATGATAAAGTTCAGGAAGACCTTATAAATTTGACTGTTTAAGACAACCTGTACATAATTCCTGCCTTAGATTATGACCATCGAAAACTTTTCAGGCTCCCTTTTACTTGATGACGGTGCGAGTAACCTCTGCTTCGTTATATATAATTATGCAAAAGTTTTAGAAAACAGTTTTGCAAGTCAATTTGCGGTGGCAGTTGGACTCATGGTATTGAGGGCTCTATGGTGGTGTTTCCAGCAAAGTTCTCCTATAGCGTTGAATTTAGTTCAATGTGGGGCATTAAGGCATCAAAAACATTAGCTGATCGCTTGAAGCACGCCAAGCGGGTATAGTAAATGTCAGTAATTCTTAAGTCAGTGGTCTGGCCTCCAAATCAGATCAGTAGTCTTTCGTGAAGAGCAGGTACAATTCATCTCGAAACTTTGGCACTTCTAAATCAAATATTTACAGCAGCTCTTTACCTACCCCTCAGGAATGCATAGCCAAGTTCCACTACCGGGTTCTCAGTTTAGAGTCAAATATGGTTATCCAGGTTTCAGCACCTGCAGTTTCCTACTATATGCATTTCATGAGCATTCGATAAGAGGTGTGAGTTTTCAGGTTATTACCATTTTTCACACAAGTATTTCTCATACAACCGCTGACAAAGAATGCTTCACGTCAACCCAGCTTTCTTCTGATTCCTTTAGCTGAAATTGCTTTCCCCGCTGTGTGGGTATTCGCTTTGGGTTAAGTATATTTTCGGGCCTGCGAGTGTAACTCACATGTATAAAGACTTTGCCTTAAAGAATGATAAGCTTATAATATATTGAAATGTAGGCACTCCTTTATCGTTTCAGAAATCCATTGCTGTGGAACTATGGGTTCGCGAGCACTAATATCACCGCGGAATTAAACATGAAAAAACGTCGCATCATGAACAGAGGTGTTGTGTGTTCATCTCTAGCAAACAATACTAAATCATTTGTGCCCAGAATATTAAACACTTGACGTCATAATGGTAATCTGGTTGAGAGGTTTGTAGTGCCCCCTGATTAGGACAGCAATGTTATTTTACTGAAGGCCATGCTTTCAGGCTCACCGCCAGCAGCGGGTCGCGCATAGAACGCAGTTGCACAAACGCGGATATGAAGCATTTTTAACCATAAAATGTTTTATTGAACTGGAAAGGTTTTCCACATATTTTATTCATTTCTGTTTCTACAACGCAGTTTCAATTATTTAATTGAACTTTTTAAACAATTGTACTAATGGTCACCAGAAGGGATGAATTATCATCACTATTACCATGAGAAAGACTACGACCACTGCAGGGCAAAGGCCCCTACCATGTCTCTCCAATTAACCCTCTCCTTTGCCACGTGCGCCCACCCTGCAAACTTTTTAATCTCATCTGTTCACCTAACTATCTGCCGCCTCCTGATAGGCTTTCCTTCTCTTGGAATCCACTACGTTACCCTTAAATACCAGCGTTTATCTTGCCTTCGCATTACATGCCCTGCCCAAGCCCATTTCTTCCTCTTGATTGTGACTAGGATGTCATTAACCCGAGTTTTTTCCCTCACCCACTCTGCCCGCTTCCGGTCTCTTAACGTTACACCTATCATTTTGCTTTCCATGGCTCGCTGCGTTGTGCTTAACTTGAGCTGAACCATTTTCATTAGCCGCCACGTTCCTGCCTCATAGGGAAGTACAGGTAAGATACAGCTGTTGTTTACTTTTCTATTGAGAGATATTAGCAAGCTGCCATTCAAGATCTGAAGAGAAGCTGCCATATACGATCCACCCAATTCTTATTCTTCTAGTTATTTCCCCCCTCTTGATGCGGATAAGCGGCCGCAACCTGCCCTAAGTAGACGTATTCCCCTTACCACTGTAACACCTGTCTTTCAATTGTGAACTGCTGTTCCCTTGCGATACTGTTGAACATTACATTGATTTGCTGTATGTTA
The DNA here is from genome assembly GCF_052857255.1 of Amblyomma americanum. Lineage (NCBI taxonomy): Eukaryota > Metazoa > Arthropoda > Arachnida > Ixodida > Ixodidae > Amblyomma > Amblyomma americanum. The sequence continues at coordinate 384,385,263 of NC_135497.1, read as the reverse complement.
ACTGTTAGACCCTCCGTTCTGCTCTATCTGACTAACTGGCATACTTTGCAGCTCATCTCCTGAGTGACTTAGGAAGGCAATGTCACCAGCAAATCGCAAATTTGTAAGGTATTCTCCATTAACCGTTATCCCCAACTGTTCCCAATTCAGCCCTCGGAACACGTCGTACAAACAGGCGGTGAATAGCATTGGCGAGAACGTGCCTCCTGGCTTGACACTTTATGGAGACTTTACGTATAACCATAGTAGATATGCAGTCGTTATATTTCCAGTATTTTCACAAAAGGCTCTTTTACACCTTGATTCCATAATGCCAGCATGACATCTAATGTTTCCACTGAGTCAACTTCTTTTTCGTCATCAATGAAAGCTAAAAAAAGAGGTTGGTTATATTCTACGCATTTCTATATCACCTCATTGAGAGTGTGATTATGGTCTATTGTCGATTATTTTTAGGAAAACCTGCCTCATAATTTGGTTTATTGAAGACTAAGGTGGTCCTGATAGTATTAGCGATTACCTAAGCAATTATTTTGTAGGCAACGGACAGTAAGCTGATAGGTCTGTAATTTTTCAAGTCTTTGGCGTCTTCTTTCTTAAGAATTGAGATAATGTTTGCGTTTTCCAAGCTTCTGCGACGCTCGATCTCATAAGGTATTCCGTATACAGGGTGACTAGTTTTCTAGTACAATCTCCCGTCCGTCCTTCAACAAATCTACTCTTACCTGATCGTCACCAGCTGATTTCCTCCGTTGCATAGCTCCTAATCTTTTCTTTACTTTCTCTGTCGTTACTGGCGGAATATTCATTGCAGTGCGCTACTGATTGTCTCGTTAATGTTCTGATTGCATTGGCTACTGTATAGATTTATGTAGAACCCTTCGGCTACTTTAGCTATCTTATCCGTATTGCTAATGGCATTGCCCTCTTTGTCTCTAAACGCATACACCTGGTTTTTCTACTTTCTTATGTCTTTTTTTTCTTTTCATTGCTTTTAGGCTGCTCACGTTCTCATGAGCATGCTCTATACTCTCCATATTCAATTTTCAATTAAGCCGGCTACCTTGCGTTTATTTATAAATTTGATAGCTCTGCCAATTCTATTCTCTATGTAGGGATAGACGCTTTCATGCTTTGGCGTTTCTTAATCAGACCTTTTTTCTCCTGCCGGCATCCAGTCGAATCATCCCACCTCCTAATTCTACTGCACACTCCGTAATGATAGCGGAGACATTATCGTTCGTTGTTTGTATATTAACATCAACTTCATCTATTAAAGCCGAACATCTGCTCTCGAGAGATATCCTTATTTCTTCTACTTTATCTCTTACCGCTAGCTCGTTAATGGGCTTCCGCTTCACTTGTTTCTTCCGTTCCCTCTTCAAGTCTGAACAAATTTGGGACCTTACAATTTTGTGGTCGCTACAACGCACTTTTCCAAGGACCTCCACACACTGCACGATAACAGTGTGAGCGCTTAATACTTCATTTTTAGTCTCACCATTGGGGCTATTCAACTTCTAATGGTAATAATGGGACTAATGTTAAACTGAATTATGAGTATCACCAGTCGCTGAAATGATTTTAAACCCTTTTGTTTCAGCCTGCGCCAGCACCGGCCTCATGTTATCGCTAACGTAAAGCGGCAGAAACGAATCCTCCCGAACAAGGCGAAGGAGGTTTGTCCCAACTGAACCTTACCCGACTTGCTTCCGAACTATGCCAAACAGTATCCCTGAATCCTCAGCACTGAGGATTGTGCATGGCCTGCCCTAAGGCGATTAAGAGAGTGCTGCATAATCCTCCGAGTCTGATGAGCGGGGCACTAAGCATTCTGTGTGCGAGACCCAATACTGTCAGCGAGCTTTACTAATTTGCAATGCCAGAGGCTCACGTCTAAAGTATGCATCCTTCGCGAGTCATCTACTGCGCATGCTGAAGAAGGGTACGAGTCTTTTGGGAAACGAAATGTTCGGAGTATTTTTCAAAGAATTATATTAGTCCGCAGTCTGTTTTAGTTGCTTGGAGATGCACATTTTACTTTTATAAAAAATAAATAGAGATTTGAACTTGGTACTGGGAAAGCCCTTTCTAGTCATAGAAGCAGATAAAAGCCCAGAAACAAATAATTAATTTTACATTGCTGCATATTCGCTTGCAGGAAACCGAAAATGTTACTACTCATTGCAGTCAACCTGTACACTCCTCGATATGCTGACAAGATGTCAATGCCCGCAAATAAAATATCAGACTGCAAGTTCCAGTAACAGGCATATGGAACAACGTGTCGAGGACAGGGGTGCACCGCAGCGTGAGGGAGGCATGGCCAGAATTCTGGTTCATGCGCCGCTAGTTCACAAAGCCGCCACCACGCGCCGCATGATGTTGAGCGCCTACTCCTTCTCTTACATTCTCCCTCCCTGGTTTGGGAGAGAGACGCCGATAAGCTTCGCGCACAGTCCACTTCGTGTGTCGTCCCCTCACACCGGGGAGCTTCCCAAGCGTGGGGGGGGGGGGGGGGGGGCTTTGCATTTCTGTTTTTTTTCTTTCCTCACCCAGCGAGTCCAAGGGGGACAGACTGTGCGGCTCCCCTACTCATTTCCTTGGCTGGGTTGTAAGAAAACGAAAACAGTCGGGTCGCGTCAAACGCGGCATACCCGCGCTGTCTTTGTCCGACGTTGAGCGGTCATCTGTCAAAAAATATCCCGGCCCGTCACTCTCTGGAAGACGTTGAAGTAACCAGCGTTAAGTGCCAACTCCAAGGGCCCTTCCTGGGCGTACGCGTCCAGCGTCGGCGCTCTTGGTGTACGGGGGAACGGGCGACGAAAAAGGGCATGCATCTCCATATGTTCCTGGCGCTGGCTCGCTAGCACGGACATCTCGCACGGACGATATCTAGCACGGACAGATATCGGCGTCTCGCCGAGAATCGCTGGCGTCTTCTGCAGTGCGCATGCCCAGGCCGGTTTTGGCGTACACCAAGAGCGCCGACGCTGAGCGAGTACGCCAACGAAGGGCGCTTGGAGTTCGCGCTTTAGCTGTGTGGTTTACTAGAATTGATATGAATGAGATTAAAGCGAGGAGTCACCAATGGAGATACAAATTTGACATCTTGCATTTATAATTGATGTAACCAATCAATCACTAATTCGATAGACTCATGATGTTGCCAGTCAATCACAAAATTGGTTGCAAAATTGATTTACTAAGGAGGCTGCCATCTTAACTTCCTCGGACGTAGAAAATTACACACCGAAGGGAGCTGGTAGCACACTCTAAGAAATCGAGAAACGTAATGGGTAAGAGCTCACGCTCTTAAAACTACTGCAAGTATGCACATCACACAAGAAACGGTCCGCTTCTCGCCTTTATTTTTTACGGCTACATTAAAGCTGCTGTGGGTGACAAAGACGAGTCTTACTTTATCGTTAATCACTCGTATGCTTTCACGGCACGACACCTGCGAACCAGAGAACGAAGCGATGAAAGATGATGATGACGACAATATAGGTAACTCCTACCAACAAGCACTTATCATAGCGGGGGATGCCACGGCTGTGGCTCAGTGGTATGAAGCGTACGGAAACAAAGAATGCCCATTTTTGGCGGCGTTGGTCACGATCCCTCTCTGCGCTCGTGGTTGCAAAGTTTCTTTTTTTTAGTACCGTCAAACGAATGTCGGAAGGTTTCGCTTCAGTCTGCTGAATGTGGGAGCTGGATGAATTTCTGCGCTAAATCTGTATTCTGAAGCTCATTACGGTAATTGTTTAAAAAAATAATAAAATATCGGGACGCTGTAAGATTGGGACGCTTTTTTCGACAAAATTTGCGAGGCAGAGAGCGCCGCGACGCGTCGACGCTCAGCTGAAGATACATAAAGCAAAAAAGCGACGTGCGGGATCGCTCAATGCTAAAGCTAAATGTCATCAACGAGAGGCAAGCACTGCTAAGCGAGAAGGCCTGCCAAAGCTGCGACGCTGATCCTTTTGTTAAAGTGGCAAAATTTGATTTCGGCGCCGCTGCACTAAGTATAAGATGCGGGCATAGTTATCTAAAAGAATTAGCGTGTTCGATTGAACGAAGCCGGCCTAAATTCGGTTGTTCGCCCAGCCGCTAACACCACTAGGGACGCGGTTTTCCTCCGATGCGGACACCTCGAGGAAACACGACCATTTCGATCCGACATTAGGTCATGTCCTCATAAAAAAGAGACATTTTATGCTTGATGAATCGTTTATCTTCATGTAAGTCACGCTTCCGTGCACGGCGACACACTTCCTAGTTTTGTTAGCCAGGAAGCCGCTCTGTTACACACCTGTACGTGAGAATGAGTCAACCTGTGCACACACATGACGCGGCCAATCCTTTCCTTTATTTTTATTTTTAAACGCCGCATTTTCTTTCACAAATTCTCACCGAACAAGATCACAAGTCTGTATCCTTGTTCGAACATTGCTCAGCGCGGTTCCGAGTGCATATATGCTTTCAGGAAGACCTTCCACCGGTCTAAACCACGCGACGTCAAGGAATTGCAACTGAATATGCAAAAGTGCTTTCCCCACGGAACCGATTAGGAAACACTACTTCACCACCTCTGTTCTCCCGTTTAATGGGACCTCGTTATGCATTGCAGCCTTTCTTCTTTTTCTATGCGGAATTCACAGAGCAAGAAATTGAGCAATCTCGATGGTACGTTGTTCAGACGTCACAAACGCTTCCTGCCTCCATGAGAAGTCAGCTCGGGGACGTAGTAAGCGAAGGGGAACAAAGCGATTTGGTCTCGCCTCTCGGCCATGATAGCGTGGTTTTATAAGTTGTTAACCCTTCTCTCAGTGTAGTTCCATGCACATGTTTGTGTGCCCCAGCCAACCATTCTTATTTTGTAAGAATGAAAAAAAGAATAGAAAACTGTCTCCCTTCTACCGATGTAGACACCCTAGCTGCGCCTTTGACGCTGATTTCCAGGAAGATGTTAAGGATCACCAAATAATTTTCTTTGTGAGTTCAGTACACTAGTCCAGACAACAAAGTAACATTTAGGTCCAAGTTTTCAATCTGTGGCTTGAACCCAACAGAACTCTTCCTGAATTACAACTTGTCCTCGAAGAGTTCTACAACACATGCTAGATTTTTATATTCGCGTCGTATATCTTCGTCACCGTCGAGAGACATGCTTATGTGAACACTATAGACCACACGCAAGCAGCGCCAACTTTCTTTATTGCAAGACTGCCGTATAGGCCTCAGGCTTTTCCACAAAACACTGCTGCAGCAGAACGAGAAAGTGAGCATAGATTGCTAACGAATACGCGATAATGAGTAGGTTTGGTTTGACTGTGTGTTCTTTTTTGGTGTTGGTTTACTTTCTTTCTTTTTTTCTTCTTTCTTATCATGTAAGAAACGCGCATGCCTTCACCTTGTTCGGGCTATATATATGCAACATGTGGCTTTCAATAAAAATAGTTGGAGTCAAGGCCCGTCCTGTCTGGTCTTTCTGCGTGGTTTGTGTCAAAATTAGCACTGTTTTTTATCTTTTGTTACACAATGTTACACCAACTAGCCCACCAAGAGGTACTGTAAACGAACTTTATTCTTCAGTGGGCCCTTTCTTTGTGTACCGCCTGTTAAGCCCGACCCTTTGAAGATCGTGAGGGCCATCGCCTTTTGCATCTGCAGAGCAAGAATCATCGTCATTAGTCTCAATAAGGGACTTGTACCCGCGGAAGTGAGTGCCCTTTTTGGAAGTGTTCAACCTTCTTTAGGACACTCAAGGCGAGTTAGCAAAGTTTTAAGGGTGGAAATCTGCAGGCAAGTGCGACTGTTGCATGATTGGATAAACTTGGTGTGCTTAAGTGTAGTTGTGGAATGGATTGCCATGAAGAAGCTACAATCCCTAAGAAATCAAGCGGCCCAAACTGCGGAGGCATTATGGAGCTGTGTACTGAATAAGACCCTACACACCGGTGTAAAGGTTCCTAGGAAGGAACAGAACAAGAGCGGACCTCTGGTTCTAGGCGACCTGAATGTGCCAAAAGACATCGCGGACATCCTGGCAAAAGGACCAAAATGCAACTTTGAGCCTTCCGTACCGGCGCACGAGCTGTTGGCTTTTAATCGGCGCGTAGCAAGGAAAGCAGAAAAAGAAAATCAAGAAAGGTGCGTTCTCCACGGCATAGACAGTTTGACAAGGACCGCACTCCAGAATAAACCCGCTCCGAGAGGGAAAGCCTTGACTGACAAGTTGATCGCGTATTGCAAGGATAACAGCCTGTCCCTGCCGCAGTCGGACAAAGAAGGGAACTTTGTTCTCATGCCTTCAGGCCTTTACAACGAGAAAGCTTTGCAAGCAATTTCAGATAACTTTGTGCAAATGAAACCGTCCGCCACCAGGATAAAAGGCAAGGCTGTTGCCCTGTGCAAGTCCCTGGAGCTGCAGAGCCTGGCAAGAGCTGTTTTGAACTCTTCTGAGAATAACCTGTCACTCTTCCTTGCGGTTAAGACCCATTAACCAGAGGCACCGTTTAGGGCCATAGTTAGTGAGAAAGGTACTTGGCAGCAGCACATCAGCCTCTTTTTGCTTAAGCAGCTAAAGGATTTGCACGTTTCGGACCCTTTTTCCGCGAAAATTCCTTCGATGTAGCCGGCGTGTTGGAGAGGGAAGAGGAGATTGGTTACGCGTTCTCTATACATTTTGTAGATCTTTTTTTTTCTGTGCTGCATAGCGACCTGTTCATTGCTGTTCGACAGTGTATAGAAGCAAGCGGCACTATTGCATTTCAAAACAAGGCAGGGGTAAGCATTGACAATTTAATGCCTCTTTTAGAGGTTTATATTAAGTCCACCTCCATCCAGTTTGACAACCGGCGGTTCCTACAACGCCAGGGCATTTGCACCGGTTCATATGTCGCGCCAGTTTTATGTAACATTTTTCTCGCATCCATTGACATTTCGGCATTACTAACTGCCGATGGAACTGTCCTAAAGATTTTTAGATATGTTGCCGATTTTTTAGAGATTTTAAAGAGACATGACACAGGTCGCTATGAGGAGACTTCTATGAACATTTTATAAATCTTCAGACAACATGGGAAGGGGCTCTCTTTCACATTTGAGCTTCCTGAACAGGACTGCCTCCAGTTTTTGGACCTTAACATTAAGCTGGCACATTTGCTGGCACTACCTTCCTAGGGCCAAGAAAGATTTTTTACCGTTCGATTCGGCTCAATCAAAACTGTTAAAAGGGCTATTGCGACCCTTTTTATGCAATCAGCACTCCTCAAGAATTGCCCTCACATGATGCGGGCGAGCTTCCAGGGTGAGGTGAATTGACTGCGTAAAGCAGGGTTCCCTAACCACGTCTTGGCTGCCGTGACCGTAGCACTGCCGCAAAAACTTAAGTGTAAGCCAAGGGGGCAATGCCGGAAAGAAGACTTCGGCGAAGCCAAACCAGTGGTGATACCGTACATTCACAATGTGTCCCACAATTTAAAACGAGTTGGCAACAAGTACGGAGTCCCCATGGTCTTCTACGCACCCTTTAAATTGGCCAAGATGTGCCCCAAGTTTAGCAGCGGTGCCAAGGCTAAATCTGGGTGTGGAAGGAAGCACTCGAAGCCCTACGTAAGGTGTACCACGGGAGTGGTCTACGAGATCCCCTTGCATGTGGCAAGGTGTACGTCGGCCAGACTGGACGTTGCGTAAACGAGCGTGCAGGGGAACGTAAAAGGTCGTTAGGGAACGCATCAAATTCGCCCGAAAACCTACCCCCCCATTGCCGGTCCTGCATTGATAAAAACGACAAAAAAACTGTCCACCACGACTTGGCGAGAATAAAATTCTAGCTAGAAGCAAAGATAGATTAGCTCGGGAACTGGCGGGAGCCTTTTTTATCAAAGAGAGAGGTGGCATGTGCGTCAGCACCACTTCTATCTCCCTACGAGAAAGTTAGCATAGATTGCTACAGAATACGCGATAATGAGTAGGTTTGGTTTCAGTGTATGTTTTTTGGTGTCGTTTTCCTCTTTTTCTTTTTTTTTCTCTTTTTCTCTTTTTTACCATGTAAGAAATGCGCATGCGTTCACCTTCTTCGGGCTATATATATATATATATATATATATATATATATATATATATATATATATATATATATATATATATATATATATATATATATATATATACACATATACATATATATATATATATATATATATATATATATATATATATATATATATATATATATATATATATATATATATATATATATATGCAACATGTGGCTTTCACTAAACATAGTTGGAGTCAGCGCCCGTCCTGTCTGGTCTTTCTTTGCGGTTTGTGTAAAAATTAGCGCTGTTTTTATTTTTCTTACACAATACAGAAACCCGCAATAATTTGTCTTCCCTTTTACCGCCAAACACATTCTGGTAGCAGGGCTCAGACGCGACCGCGTCGTAATGAAGTACGCTCATTAGTAGCTAAATTATAGAACTTTAAAATAAAAAGAAATGTTGTTTGTTTCGATAACATCATACGTGAATCGATCAACTCGAAAAGAAACTAGTTAACTTCGCTTGCAGTCAAACACAGCTGCCTCGTTTTGAGCCTCGTTACAACTAGATTTTATGAAAGAGGAATGCAGCATATATAAATAAATCTTTCGCTTTAAGGAGCAGAGAATTAAGGTTCTTTGTTACAAACGCTCAGTTTGAGCTGTCCTTTGGGCTGTCTAAAATAATTTCGTCGGCATGTACAAGTGCAAAAGCACTAATCCGGAAGTTCAGAGCCTAGAAAGACCGTCTCCTGCCGACGTGTGTCCACTCTGTCCCAAGCTTAAAAAAATGGGAATAAAATAAAATAAAAATATCCAAGAATGGGAGTAGAGACCGCGGAGACGCGAAAAAAGGCCGCTGCGCCGGACTACTTGGATATTGATCACCGCTTTTTTTAAACCATGACGCTTACTGCACGAGGTTATGCATGTATAGAAAGAGGATATATACCTATTATTCACTAAGCACTCAGATAGTGGCTGCACAGCACTAGCTTGATAAAAGGCGACACAACTAAAACAGCGGAAAAGATAGACACGACCTCAAGATCTGAAACCAGTCCGGTACAAAGTCTGTTCTGTCATAAACGTCCTAAGTTGTAGCCTGTGATGCTACAACTGATTGTATCGCCACAGCCGAACACAAATCAGTGCTTTCGCAATGATGGGGATGTAAGCAATCTCTGCAGATTTTTCTTCTCAGCAGTAGCCTGGACATCGCCAAGCGTTTCGAATGATCGCTTAGCATAAATAGTTTCTAAACGTTTGCTTTGGTTTGCTGACATTTGAAAGGATCTTCATGTCAATATAACGAAATCGTTTGGCGGCTTTCTTCACCTCCCGTGTATTTGTTCGATGTATTTTTTTTAGTCCGACGTTATCTGAAATGCTGAGCCAGCTTTATTTGACCCTTTTTCTATATCGAGCACGAGAACTTCTAGGCCTGAGTTCTACATTCACATTCTCACAGCTAACCAGCTACTAGAATTCACACCTGCCTGAGAAAGAAAAAGTAATTTAACTTAACCTAAACCAAAGCTTCTACACAGCACTTCGTGATTGCAAGGCATGCGTGACTACTTGGCGATATGCACGACACCGTTAATGTGGTGGTCTGTCTCGAAAATCCTACCTACACTTGACGCTGTACAAAATGTGTTGTCTCGGTGGACCTCACCTGTCACGTGATGTGTAAGGTTGCATGCGACGTGCCGCCACACGGCTATGTGCCATGCCTGCGCGCAGTCACGCCTGACTGAATTTGTCGACACTCCTTCAGTGCTAGGATGCCCAGAAATAGTTCTACCTGTGCAACAAATATCTTTTCAAATGAATTTTACCTTTAAATCTGAGGTTTTGGAAACGTAGTTTCGTCCCTCTGAGGCTATGATAACATTGAGCCGCTGTCAGTGGATAGATAACAGGCCAGAGAAAGTGAATGCCGGAAGTGATAGATATTGGAGTTGGGAGGTGAGCCAGAAAGAAATAGTGCATAGCAGTTGCGCGGTTAGTTTTTTTTACTTTTGTCGCAGGCGCGGAGATGCTAGATTATAAACAGGGGTTGTGGGGGAGCGTCGAGGGAATGGTCCTGTCCGCGTTGCAACCGCAAGTTTGTTCTCTTTGTTTTCAGAGGCATGTTTTTGCGTTTTGTTGTGCTATTCAGGAACCACCATTTGACGTCGCTCGGCCAGTAAGAAATTATTTCACCACCTTACAATGCTTTCTCAAGATTCAGTCCATAATAGTAGCTCAGCATTCTGTGCGCTTTATGATGTAGGCATTATTTGAACGTGACGGTTTAAATTTTAAACTGAACAGAGTAATTTTATCCATCGAGTTGTTTTCCTAATATTGGCATACAAACTAAAGTTTATTGCTGCCATTACTCAAATCATCCAGGAGCCGCCGCGGTAGCTGAGTAGTTATGGTGCTCGGCAGCTGACCCGAAAAACGCGGCTTCGATCCCGGCCCCGTTGGTCGCATTTCGATGGGGTCGAAATTCTAGAGGCTCGTGTACTGTGCCATGTCAGTGCACGTGAAAGAATCCCAGATGCTCCAAAGTATTCGGAGCTCTCCACTACGACGTCCCTCATAGCCTGAGTCGCTTTGGGGCGTTAAACCCCGTAAAACCAAGCGAGTAAATCGCCCCACCACAATAACGAGTGAAGTAAAGTTATGGTCTGATACATATTTCCTCTCGTGGTTCTGTTGTGGGAAAACTTTTTTAAGACTGTCGATATTTTGTTCAATGAAGAGGGCTAAGTCGGGCTGGTTGGTGAATGTTGATGCAAACGACTGAACAGTGCCAACGGTACAGAAGAGAACACACACACCAGCGCATGTTTATGTGTTCTTTTCTGTCCCGTCTGTTAGTGCATTCAAGCTGTTACCAGCAACATGTATTTTTTGCTTGCCTATATTCAAAAAGGTTCCAAAATATTCAGTTCGCAAGCAAACATTTGATAGTCGCACATCCTAAGGTTCTGGCTCAAAAAGAGCATAAGTCTCTAGCTTTTTTCTTGTAAGCCTCCTTTCTTAGTTTGCCCCACAGCCATTTTTCTGTTACCTGTGCTACATGGGCACGTTCGAATGACATCTGAGTCGAATGGCATTCGAGAATTGGAATGACATTCGGACTCCTCGGATTCCCGCGGTGCTACACGGTACTTTCCGAACGCATTTATTTGCTCAGCTTGTTTTCAGTGTACAACGACGATGACGATGGCGGTGGTCACTGCGGTCACACTTGTGCGACAACGACACTATCACGGTCAACAGCAGCATATATTTGTAGTGGGACAAGTTTTCTAGGCCAACGACACCGTCGAATCCGATCGGCAACGGTCAGCCTTCATGTCCTCGGCAGGCCGGCGGCTGAGCGAAAACACGCTGATGAGCAGACGATGTGAATATATTCGCGCTTCTACCTTATTCGTATTGAAAATAAGCGAAACGAGCCGGTATATCTCACATGTGCACACTTGAACACTCACCAGTGATAAACGCTTGCCAAATTAAATGTAATCGCCGGCGACTCCCTTCCCTTCCGCGACGACTAGGCCTAGAGACTCCGGAGGGTTACGTCTGTGAATTCGGCGGTCATGAACAGCGAATTCACAAGTTTAAGCGAATGGAAATAATCAAAGAGTGTAGTTTTGACAACAATGATCTGAAATCAACTATTGCTCAAATCTTAGGGCGCGCATACGATGAACGGGAAGCGCCGGTGTTACCCAGACCGCCGAGCACTGCTTTATGGTCAGCAGCAGTCGTCGCCGTTGCTATTTTGTGGATAACCAGTTATGCGTTTCAAACAGCACAAATGGTCCCCAATAATACTTCCGGACAAAGTAGGTTAAAATAAAGTACTGGTCACGCCGGAATAAGTCGGGACAATTAGCGAAAAGCGCCGGTCGTACGAGATATCAGCAGCCCGGCTGTCAAGTGTTTCTCAGGCGAGCGATCGTATCGACGCTTCCCACAGATTTTCGCACTGCGTTCACAAGCACGGGCACAACCGGTACAAAAGCAAAGAGATTATTTAATAGAACTAAAGCGCAGAATGCGTTTTTTGTCATGAAAACGAGCGCTAGCTGTTCGTACGCAGCGATGTAGACAACAGTATGAGTGCAACCAACCGTCCTCGTCGGCGCACTCTGGGGGAATTTCATGCACACGCGGTAAATGTTCATTGGTGTACTATTATCTGCAAGCACTTACTTAGACAGAAGAGGGGCAATTTGCTAAATAAAGAGCAAGAAAAAGCGAGCAGCGGGTATCGAGATGAGCAGCTACAGATCCGAGAGCAGTCGCGCGGCATTGGGAGGGGCGAAGCGATGACGGCGGCGGCGCTTATTGGTCGGTTCGGGCTGTGTTCACGTTTCGAAAGCATTCCAAATTCTGGAATGTCTCCGCGCAGCTCCGTCGACTTGAATGTCATCTGAACCGACTGCCGTTGAAAAACTTCGTGTAGCAGCGGAAGTTCGGCAGTCGATCCGAATGACATTCGGTTCGAAGGCATTCGAAACGCCCGTGTAACAGGGGTATTAAAGCGAATTCAGACGTTGCCTAGCCTCTCAGGCGCCAATACACGCTGTGAAGCGGGCCAAGACCATGTGGCCTGAGGAGAACAGAACGGCCTCAGAGGCATGTTGGCAGTCCATGTTCTTGGTGCTGGCTGGCTACCCCTCTCGAGCCAATGGAAGAGGAGAAAAAAACTATATTGTGTACCACATGGGGATCTTTAACGTGCACTGACATCGAACAGCACATGGGCGCCTTAGCGTTTTTCCTCCATAAAATCGCAGCCGCCGCGGTCGGGATCGAAGCTGAGAACTCCGGAGCACTCGACTACGGATCCGGAGTTCCCGGGTTCGAACCCGACAGCGGCGGCTGCGTTTTTATGACGGCAAAACGCTAAGGCGCCCGTGTGCTTTGCGATGTCAGTGCACGTTAAAGATCCCCAGGTGGTCGAAATTATTCCGGAGCCCTCCACTACGGCACCTCTTCCTTCCTTCCTTCTTTCACTCCTTGCTTTATGCCTTCCCTTACGGCGCGGTTCAGGTGTCCAACGATATATGAGACAGATACTGCGCCATTTCTGTTCCCCAAAAACCTATAATTCTGGTGCTTCTTTCGGGGAACCGAAAGAATTTCGAGCCGTGAAGAAAAGAGGTTGGGCGGCTTTGAAAGGACAACTTTAAACGCGAAGAAAAGTTCTGGGAACCTGGAAGAGCTTCAAGCCATGAAGAAAAGTCACCGAGAGCGCCGATGTATTCCTATTGTCGTAAACCGGACCCCGCTTCCAACACGTGCGCGAGCGCCCGTTAGATGGCGCCGATGTCAAGCACGGACAGATATCGGCGCCTCGCTGAGGTTCGGCGGCGTCTCCTGCAGTGGGCTTGCGTAGACCGGTTCTGTCGTATGTTAAGAGCGCCGACTTTGGGCGCATGCACCAAAAAACGGTCCTTGAAGCACACTTGCGGAATATCGAGCGTCCTCTGCAGTTTGCGAACCGAAAACCATCTCTCCTTATGCTAACCCCTTCCGTCAGCAGAGCAGGAAGTAAAAATGCGGTTTGCGAACGTGGGTTCCTGGTTGGAAGCAACTTTCCTGTAAGTCGGCAATTCTGCAAGTTGTCCATTCACTTCTGAGAAAATGAATGCTGCGCGTAGGGAGTACCCTGTGATAGATCTTTATGTTCGGTTGCCTTAGGGTGCAGTGACGCGAGGCAGATAAGATCATGTGAACCAGCTGTCTTTGAAAAAGCGTTGTCCGCATTCCCAGTGCACGCGCTCACGTTTCCCCACTGAAAGGTATACGAGCACAGGGACATAAAGACTAAAAGAATAAAAAAATAGTGGCGCCATGCGTACTCAAAGCAATGTGAAAATATATGGCAATAAAGAATACGATATCTGGCATTCTGCAGTGCTAACCGAGTCTCATAATAAACTGCACATTCCCAACCAAAAACTTTATTTTAACCCAATGTTTTGAAGCCGACTCGGCTCCTTCATCAGAGGTGACGAGGGCAGTAGCTAGCGTCTTTAAGTATGAAGGGGAGGAGGGGGTCAAAGCAACGAAAGCTGTGATGCGAAAGGCGTGGGGGAGGGGGTTTAGGCTGTTAGTCACGCTGGCGCTCTGCAGGGAGGTGGTGAAAGGCGACTTTTTTTCGTTGAAGTCCCTGGGCTTATACTGGGGGCAGGTCTTCTTTTGTGCGGTTGATGTTGTTCGGGGTGGTTTGGATGTGCCAGGAGTCGCGAAAGAGCGTTTTGTGGTAATTTGTTTCGGTTACGAGGATGCTGGTTTCTCTGAAGTTGATTCTATGGTCTGAGTCCTCGGAATGGTCGGCTACAGGATTGCTCTCTCTTGCGAAGTTGCGGACGTCAATTTTATGTTCCCTAATTTTTTCTCTGAGATTTTTGGTTTCGCCGATGTAGCTTGCGTCGCAGTCGGCGCAACGAATTTTTTAGACAATTCCTTGGGCTCCTTCTCTCCGCGGCCGGTCTTTATGAACAGGTAAGCGAAGCGCAACAGTGTTTGTGGGCTTGTGCGCCACCTGGAGACCCCCTGTCTTCAGGAATTGGGCGATGGTTTCGCTGACACCTCCTACAGAAGGCACAGTGACGTATTTTGATGCTGGCGTTGGTCTTCGTGCGTTGATTTCTTGGTGCATGTTGTCGTGGTTTTGATGTCGAATGGTGTTTTGAATAAAGTTCTTGGCTACCCGTTCACGAAGAGTTCTTCGAATATCGTGCGTTGCTCTCTTTTTCTCTCATGTTCTGTGCTTGTTCTGCAGATGAGACTGAGATGTGCAGTTTATTGTAAGTCTTGAAACCCAACCAGACAGGCAAATGTGACAAAATATTTAGTTTTTTTTTTAACCAAGTCTCCTGATTTTTGTGTAATACTTAGCGGTGTTCTTTTGTTTTTGATATAGTGGCGTTGGAGACTCGATGCACCGTGCTCGACCCCTTTCGCCACCAAATGATCTCTAGTGACATGGGCACTTTGCTCCATTCGACTCATTTCTTACCACACAAGGCGAAAACACCTGCTTTTTGAAGCTGTCGCCAATTGCGTGGCTGCAGAAGGGCCATGACCATTCACAATGATCGGCTTTATTTTGTACTGTAGAAAGGCCATGACAAGGAACGTAGTAAAGGCTCTAAGTAAAAGCCTTTCAGCGTGCAGTCTTTTTCATTGAGTGAGCAGGTGAGAACCGTGGCCACTCGATGATGCGGTTCCATCGAGCGGCCGCGTTGGTATCAACCGCTAACTCCACAAGCTGGCAGAACAACAGCGGGCTAACGGGGTCGCATTATTTATTCTGGCACTGAGGCTTCAATTTTGGATTTCGACGTGGTCTGTCTGTATGTCTGAGATTTACTTGACCTGAAATAAAATAATCGGAAATATTTTACGGCCACGAGTGAGTCTCGAACCCGGGGCGGCGAGAACACATCAATTTTGCTGGTTACTTCATCAGACAACTGCAACACCGCCACAGCCGCACATTGTGCGTCCTAAAATACCAGTCTATTGCGCTATGTTCTGGATATCGTCGTCTTCTTCAACTGCCTCCGTGCTCAAAGGAACCGAACACCGAAACAGCATTGAACACCAATGTGCTAGCGCTCCTAGTTGCATTGGGCGAAACAACGCGAAATCAACCGAAATTTGTTTTTGTGCCACTGTTTACCTGTGTGATGCGCTGCGCTTTTAACAAAGCTGGTGGAATTTCTTAGGTTGGTGGAAGGCGTTAAATAAGGTAACTGATCTTCTGCACAAGCTCTGATGTCATTTTTGGGAGATTTTTGTCCGTGTGTGGAGAGACCCTTGGCCGGGACTGACACATTAGCGGCTGTAAGTTTTTTTTGACAACCTGGAGACAAGAGTGTGTCCCTGACCTTACCGCCCCGTTTTCGCAAAGGCACCGACTTCGTCGTGCTTCAAACCATACGGAGGATAAATATAGCGCAGAAACAACGCACGATATTAAAAAAAAATCATCATGAACGGCAAGCCAAAAAATGTTATTGAAAAAACCATTCGACTTCAAAAACACTACAATATGCACCTAGAAATCAACGCACAAGGACCAGCGCCACCATCAAAATACGTCACTCTACCTTATGTTGGAGGCGTCAGCGAAACCATCGCCCGTATCTTGAAAAAAGGGGGGTCTCGAGGTTTCTCACAAGCCCACAAACACTGTTGTGCTTTGCCTACCTGTTCCCAAAGACCGGCCGCCGAGAGAAAAATCCCAAGGCATTAGACAGTTTTAGCTGTGCGTACGCAAAGAGTTAGCGTACGCGAGGAGTTTGCGGGGACGGTAGTGCGCATGCGCCGAACGCAAGCGCAAGCCTTGCGTCTTGCGTACGGTAGCCTTGCGTACGGTAGCCAGCGGAGTTTGCGTTGCGGCGCTTGCGTGGCTTGCGTACGCTAACTTTGACAAGATGGCGGCGCCCTGCTCGCCCGCTTCGGAATAAATACATGTCGCCGCTGGATTCTTCGACGCAATAGCTCGCTCAAATGGTAGCGGTTCGCTTTTATTTCGCCTAATCTTGCCCAAACGTAGTGGTATAAGCGATAACTAGCCCCTGTTTTTCAGATAATTTGGCGATCTTCAAGCTCCTAGGCCTAACTATATTCAGTGTGTTTTCCTCGTAGCAACGACACCTGGCGAAGCAGTTTTCTAACTTTTAGCCAGATCTTGCATTTTCTTCGGTTTGCATAGTTTTTCTTCTTGGAACAAAAAAGGCTCCCAATGCACTCACAGTAGTTATCAGTAATCACGGATGAAATTTTCTTCAACCGAGCGTTGATGTGGTTTGACTTCTTGTCACTAGATGGCGCCACGTGCGCCTGAGGGACGCTACGGCACGGTCAGCTAAAACTATACTTCGGAGCGGACAGCGTAACGCACGCAGCGCCGTAGCTCTTTGGGTACGCAAGCACTTGCGTACGCACAGCTAAAACTGTCTATTATCTACAAAATTTCTTGCGCCGACTGTGACGCAAGCTACATCGGCGCAACCAAAAATCTCAAAGAAAGAATTCGGCAACATAGAAACGACGTCCGCAACTTCACGAGAGGGCATTTCTGTAGCCGAACATTCCGCGGACTCAGACCATATAATCAACTTCGAAGAAACCAGCATCCTCGGAACCGAAACAAATTACCAAAAAAGGCTCCTTCTCGAATCCTGGCATTTCCAAACCACCCCGAACAACATTACCCGCACAAAAGAAAACCTGCCCCCAGTACAGGCCCAGTGACTTCTTTCTTCAACTCAACAAAAACAAGTCGCCATTGACCGCCTCGCCACAGTGCGACAACGTGACTCACAGCCTTGCACGTCCGCACTGCACCGCAGCTCAAGGCCAACATGGGCTCCGCAAATTTTTACTTCCCCGGACCTTCTCAACCCACAAGACCCCCAGATTTTGGCAGCAGCTTACAGGAAACACAAGCTGGACCACTGGGACACCGAATTCAAGACGGTGGGACCAATTGTTTTTTTACCGGAGTTGGAAGATTCCAGGTGGCCGAGCGGGCGCTAGGCCTAACGAGGCTTAGCTCGACTACGGGCGCTCGCTGGCACCCCGGCTCGCCCCGAGGCGACGATGCAGCCCGGTACGGGTCCCCGCCCCACGAATTACCCCAATTTTGAACCGACAACGAGCAGACCAGCCCCGAATTTATTGGAAGCCTAGGAAATGGACGAGGACTACCTCGACGCCACGGACTCCGAGAACTCGGCAGACGGGAAAATCGAGGATGCCGCCATGCGAGAACAGCAAACAAGACGCCCCAAGGCAAGACGAAGCAAATTGGGAATTGGCCCTGTCCAAACGCCAAAATTAACGCCAACGGAAGAACGAACAGAACACTCCCGGGAATTTTCCACCGACCGCTCAAGGTGACCTCGGCGGAAAAACACCGGCCAATGCTCCGTCGGCAGCTGGTGCGACAGCTGACACTACTTCGAACAGCGACGGGAAGGGAGCGCCGCGGCGGCCTAGGCCGAGGCTGCCACCACTCCCCAAAGACGATTTCAAGATCATTTTGCGACCGAAGGGTCTTGCAGTCAAGTCGCTACAGACTCATCAAGTAGCCCGCGCCATAGCGGTAGCATGCAACCACCAATGTAAAGGAGAAGATCTGATCATCAGGCTTTGCACCGGTTCCAACATCATAATAGTGAGCACGGCAAGCGAGATGGCCGCCCAACACGTGAGACGCATTTCCAGCCTCACTTTGGGGGAAAGCTCATACGAAGTAAATGCTTACGTGGCAGCCCCGGAAGACACTCGCCGCGGTGTGATACACGGAGTGGACCCCGGGACATCGCCGGAAGAATTGAAAGCCAACCTACGAGTGCGCACTCAAGGAGTTAATATCCACAGCGCTCGAATGCTAGGATAATCCATGTCGGCCGTCATCACCTTCGACTGTCCCATAGTCCCGAAGCAAGTCATCTATTACGGAGGCGAGATATGGTGCTGCCCGTATCGCCCCGCGCGGCAGGTATACTACATCTGCTGTCAACAAGGCCATCGGTCAGACGTGTGCCCGAATCTGGAAGCCAAGGCGAGCAAGCATTGCGGCACGCAACATCCGGCGGAGGGCCACTAATGCACACCCAAATGCTTCATCTGCGGCGGCAGCCGCGTCACCGGAGCCAAGGAGTGCAAGGACAAACTGAAGAAGACTGGAGAACTGCGCAACAAGCACGGCGGCAGCGGAGGCGGCGGCGGAAGCAGACGACGCAGTCGGGGCGACCGCGGAAAGACTCCGCGGTGGTTCAGCTCTGAGGGGGAGACTTCGCGGAGCCGTTCGAGATCCCGGGCGTCACGGAGCCGGTCGAGGAGCCGTTCACGGTCCTTCCTGCCCCTGGTGCCCCTGGTTGACCAGCAGCAACATCAGCAAAAGCAGAAGAAACCCGCAAGGAACACCGGAGTCAAGGTGAGCTGGGGAGCAGGAAATCCTTGGTTTGCTCTGCACTCGGGTGGGGATGCTAAACAGAACGCAAATACAAACAACAATAACGCGCCCAAGCAGCAGGATGACGCGAGCAAAGTTATAACTGCCCTAAGATGCGAACTAGAGCTCGATCGTGTCAGACAGAGCGAGCTAGAACGCCAGGTAGCCGAGCTCACGAAGGCAGTTAGGGAACAGAGACCAAACAGCCCTCGGCAGCCGCAGCCCGAGCATATCCAACCGCCACCCTCGTCGCAAGCAGGCAATGAGGATTTCAACAACTTCAAAGCTGAAATGCAGCAGATGATGCCGCAGATGATGCAACAGATGCAACTATAAATTATAGAGATACGGAGCTCAATCCGCAAGCAAAAATTCACTGAGAATATTAGAGAGAAGGCGTATCACCGTCCCGCGCTGGTGGCCCTCGCCAACACAACAACCAACACGGAAGCTTAAACATGGCCAACAAAACCTTAAGCAAACAAGGAAACCTAGAAATTTGGCAATGCAACTGCAGAGGCTATAGGAGGAAGCAAGACCTACTTCAAGAGTACATTCACACACAGCAAACGCCACTCGACATTACAGTGCTTCAGGAAACGGGCATCAACCCAACCCTAGGAGGATACACGTGCTACGAAACCCAGAAAAAAAGATGGATGGCAATCCTAGTCAACAAAGCGATCATAGCCATAAGCCACGACAGGATAGCTGAAACGGACATAGAGCATGTGATCATAGAAATTATTCCACAGAAACAGAGGAAAACGGGCAGCATTTTCATCGTTAATACCTACAGCCCGCCGAAACAGAGGAAAGCAAAATTCCAAGAGCTTTTTCAAGGCGCCAGCAAACTGGCAAAGGGCAACACGCTAGTCGTCTTAGGCGATTTTAATTCCCGGGATAAAAGCTGGGGATACAAGAATTTCAATGTTAAAGGAAAGGCATTAGCGGAAGCGGCAGAAACTGCAGGCTACAATTTACTCACAGACCCAGGGACTGCGACCAGAATAGGCAACAGTGTCAGTACCGACACCTGCCCGGACTTCACCTTCATTAAGGGTCCGGGACAGGCGCAATAGGAAAACCTGACGGAAAATCTGGGGAGTGACCACTACATAATCAAAACCCAAGTGGCCTCCGACGGACTCAAGCGGCAACTAGGCACGGCTAAAATCACAGACTGGAACGCCTTTAGAAAAGCATGCGATGAACACTTCATCAAAGGAGGGATTCAGTCGATTGAAGAATGGGGAAACATACTCAAGCAAAGGCAAAATGAGCAAACCAAAAAGATCAAGAGAACAACACAGACACCCGAAGTAGAAGCCAGGCTCCTTAGGATATGGAAAGCCAGACGTGGCCTAATCAAGAGGTGAAAGAAACAGAAACACAACAGGAAGCTCAAACTTAAAATAGCAAGAATTACAACCATATCAGAGGAGTACGCAGTACAGTTGGCGAAAACGAACTGGCAGCAATTCAGTGACTCCCTCAACGGAACTCTGAGCACAGCTAGGACATGGCATATCCTGAAAGCACTCATCGATCCAACCAATAAAGCAATATACCGATTAATCCACCAGTTCGAAGGAACCGATGAGGAACTCCTGGACAAAGTGCGCATCAAGTGCTTCGGGGACACAAACCCGAGAACCTATGCAAGAGATTATCGGGGGAAAGAAAATCCAAACCTAGATAGACCCATCACACGAGAAGAAGTCTATGCAGCAATTCGAAGCACAACTAGGAATACGGCAGCGGGTGCCGACAAAATCATCAACGCACTCATCCGCAACCTCTGTGACGAGCTAGTCGCAGAATTAACCGATTTCCTCAACAAGCACTGGGCAGCGGAGACCGTTCCCGAGGATTGGAAGCATGCAGAGGTGTTTATGACTCCAAAACCGGGTAAAAAGCTACAAATCGAAAACCTAAGACCCATCTCCCTGACATCGTGCCTCGGCAAGCTGTACGAGAGAGTGGTAACATTAAGGCTACAACAATACATGGAGGATCACGAACTCTATCCCCACAGTATGTTCGGAATCAGGGCGAAGCTGTCTCCCAAGACGTACTTCTACAAATCAAAGAAGGAGGTCTAAGTAACGTCCCTAGGGACGGAGAGAACGTAATAATGGCACTGGATATCAAAGGAGCATTTGACAACGTAAGCCACGAAGCCATCCTGACAGGCCTGGACGACCTGAACTGCGGCAGGAGGGTCTTCGTTTACGTCCAAGCTTTCCTCTTAGATAGAACAGCGACGATAGGGCTGGGAGAACTACGCTCGGAGAAGTTCCACACCCCTAACAAGGGAACTCCCCAGGGCTCGGTCATCTCACCTACGCTTTTTAACGTTGAAATGATCACACTTGCAAAACAACTTAAGGAATTCGAAGGAATACACCATGCCATGTATGCCGACGGCATCACCATCTGGACAAATACGGGCTCACTAAAAGAAAAGGAAGAAAGACTACAGGAGGCCGCGACATGCGTAGAGAACTACGTAAACGCGAGAGGGCTAGCATGTTCCACCGAAAAATCAGAACTGCTCAGAGTCTGGAGAGGGAAACAAAACCGCACAGTCCCGAACAGCGACGAGCTTAGGCTCAATGTCTACCTAGAGGGAAAACCCATACCGGAGAAAACACTGATAAGAATCTTGGCCATGTGGATACAATCAAACCAATGGTGTACACATGCACTTGCTCTACTCAAGGCTTCCACCCTACAAGTTGCCCGCATGATCACGCGCGTCTCCCATAAACGCTAAGGCATGCGAGAAGAAGACACGATAAAGCTGGTCAGGAGCCTGGTGATCAGCCGAGTCTCCTACAGTCTTCCATACTACAACCCAATCAAAAGCAAAAGCTTACAAAACAGCACTTCATCTACCGCAATGCACATCCACAGAGAAGCTTTTAGCACTAGGACTTCACAACAACTTTAAACAACTGAGAGAGGCACAACACGTCGCCCAGTTCCAGAGACTACAGCAGACTTCGTCTGGCAGGGAGCTTCTGCAGAAATAGGGATGCAACGAACAAATACAAGAAATCCAGCGAACCGCGACTATCCCGGACGGCATACGGGGCACAATTAGAGTGACCCCCATCCCCAAGAACATGGACCCCAGCCTACACGAAGAACGCAGAAAGGCGAGAGCCGAGTACATCCAAAAATCACTAGCCCGCCAGACAACAACGGTGTATGTGGACGCAGCCACATACTCCAGAAGGACGGGACAAAACAACCCCAACGCGGTAGCGGCTGTGATAAACTCGGACATGCGGGAAATCATCAGCGCGTCGCTACGGGACTGCACGGTAATCGAGGCTGAAGAAGTGGCCGTCGCTCTAGCGGCAGCGGAGGGCTACCGGACTTAACAATACTAACCGACTCTCAAACGGCATGCCGAAACTTCATGTTAGGCAGAATAGGTCACAGAGCGCTCCGCATACTCCGCTCTGGGGACCGGCCCAAACAAAGCACAGAAGAAGAACCAATAAAACATACGATAGTATGGACGTCGGGACACGCGGGAGTGGAAGGCAACCAAGCGGTCGACAGGGTGGCTCGAAGGTACACTTTTTACCGAGCTCCCCCCACAAGCGACCTCGAGGAAGCCGAACCTATCCCTAGAGATTACTCGGCAATCTTAAACAACTACAAGGGCTGCAGGAAGCGGTACCCCCACCACATGAATCTCTCTCCAGGGAAGACGCCGTCGCCTTGAGGCTGCTACAGAGGGGCTCATACCCGAATCTAAATACACTCAACAAAATACAACCCACACAATACACAGACAAATGCCCATGGTGCCATGAAACACCCACGCTCTATCACATAACGTGGGCCTGCCAGAAAGTAGAGGAGGCACCAAGAATACCAAACCCGAGTGCGGAGCAATGGGAAGGAATGCTCTCCAGCGACCGTCAGGACGTCCAACTTGGGCTAATCTGGCGAGCACAGCTGGCAGCGGCATCCAGCGGAGCCCTGGACTAGGGGCAGACGACCATTGCTAAGAAGGCGGACGACACACCTTACTCCGCCAAATTGCTCACCTACTCTCTAGAGCTCAATAAACGTTTTCCTTCCTTCCTTCACAGCCTTAGCCCCCCTTCCACCTCCTCCCCCACGCCTTTCACATCACAGCTTTCGTTCATTTGGCCGCCTCCTCCCCTCCATACTTAAAGAAGCTAGCTACTGCCCTCATACCCCTGTCACACGGCATTCCTCGGAGGCCTTTCAATCAAAGGCACCTTTTTTCACCAAAGGAGGGAAAGCTTAAAGGAGCAGCGACGCACCTACACGGTGCAGTCCAAAGGTGAATCAGTCGTTCAGGCTTAGCACCCGCTGCTGTGCTCGAGGCGGCTGAAGTGAGTGTTTTAAAATTAAAGTGGGGTATTTTTTCATTCGTTGAGCTCAGACAATTTTTTTTGATAGCTTCCTTAAAAGTATTGCAAGAGCTACTCTCATCATCAGCAGCACGTATTGTGTATTGCCTTGGCCACCAGGAGCACTTGGTGTTGCTGCAACATTTTCACTGTCTTGAAATCTGTGCATAGAATATAAACACCCGCACCAAAAGCATAGCCAGACACACCTTTCGAATTTAAAAAAATATTTTCAAACATTGTTGGCTGTATCTTTTTTATTGCTTTCACTTTTGACGTTGGATGACACTGCGATCGTAGGTTCTCTAAGGCCGCGCCTTTGGGCTCCAAAGGTGTCTGACGAGCGCCTTCGCCTCCAATGCCCTTAGCGGCGAAAGCGCAACATTTGTGTCATATAGCTGCACATCTTACGCCTTTGGATATAAGGTTTGGTTTATAGGGGTTTAACGTCCCAAAGCGACTCAGGCTATGAGGGATGCCGTAGTGAAGGGCTCTGGAAATTTCGACCACCTGAGGTTCTTTAACGTGCCCTGACATCGCACAGTACACGGGCTTCTAGAATTTCGCCTCCATCGAATTTCGACCTTTGGATATAAGGACCTGATTCTTAAAGGACTTTGCGTTGCCCGTGTGACAGAGGTACCAGCCACCCCTGATGAAGGAGCCGAGTCAGCTTCGAAACTTTGCGTTAAATGTTTTTGGTTGGAGACATACAATTTATATATGTCTTCAAACCAAACCAGATAGGCAAATCTGTCAAAATGTTCAGTTTTCATTCAACAAGCAACCACGGTCTGCGCTCCACGATTCGAGGAAAAGTAAAAGGAGGAAAAAAAAGAAAGGCAGGCAAAGGTACACCAGAAGACCCCTCCCCACTGTCCTTTTCTTCCTCCCCCTTACCCCCCTGCAACCGGCTGTCGGTGTAGCTCTGGAAAAAGAATTTTTTCCTACCTATGTACCTGCTCACATCCGTGGCCCTTCACGTTACCGCCCCTCACCCTTCTTCATCCGTTTGATGCTGCGAACAGTGGGTCTTGTTCTCGTACCTTTTGTGGGAGGAACATTGCCAAAAATTGTGTCTGAATGGTAGGGTGAAATTTAAGCAAGTTTTGGTTAAGACGATTCCAAATTCTTTCTTATTTGTTCCATAATCCACGACAACAGCAATTACATATCGCTTTAAGCATGCTGCTCGAGGACGGTGTGTGATTCGTTCCCCAGTGCCGCCGTGTACCAACTGGTTTCTAATGGGCACAAGCTCTCTCGAAGCCTGGCGCTTGGTTCCTTTGCGTTAAAGTGCTTGGAAAATGCTCTGTCACCTAATCTTGTGTTGAAGGAAACACTTCATCCCATTGCGCTTGGTGCGAGGTTGCCATTGCACTATTAAAACTCATCATCAGCAAAAGAAAACATTTCTAAGAAATGAATACACGAGATTCTTCACTCGATGTATTATCCAAAACCGAAAAGGAAGAAACGCTGGCAACTCTATATGCTTGCGCTAAGGACACGCCAGTGGAAAAAACGCGCATGCAGTTCGTACGCGAAAGGTGTCAGCGAAAGCTTGGCCAGTATTGTCAGAAAGGAAGGAATGCAAACTACACAAGCCGGCCACCGTTATCGGAAGCCTCCTCTGCCCCTTCAAAGACAGTCATCCAACAGAAAGGCCTAAGGCGTGGTATGGAAAATACCCTGCTTCGAGTGCTTGGTATCGTAGGCTGAGAAAACCAATCAAGGCAAATTTATTAGTCGCGGGAGGATGTTAATCGTTCCCTGGAAATGGCACCCTCTTCTTACACCCGCGGTCGGTGCAACTCCCCCGGAGCTGCACCTCGAAGAAGCAATAGTTTGCCAATCGCTTCATAGACAGCTGACGAAAATACAAGTAATCTAAAAATGTTGCGGGCCCGGCGATTGCTATCTAGTCTCTCAAGTAGCGGAACTGCAACCGGCAGAATTAAAGGCAAAAAGAGAGGATACCAAGAAGTACATAGGAGAGCGACAGCAAAAAAATAAAAAGGCGGTGGTAGGCTTGCGCCCCATATGCAAAAAAAAAAAAAATTATTATATTCGCGCCACTCGTCCGAGAGTGCCTATAAGTGCTGTTTCACATATTCGCAACACGGTAAATTCACTGCATATTCAGGGCCGCGCGCACGTAGCGTCCTGTCACTAATTAATCATGCGACCGACACATTGCACAAGCGGGCTGGGTCGACAGCTCAGCCGCCGCGCTGGAGAAACCCAGTAAGCTTTGAAACCTCGTGTTATACGACAAAAACATCCGTTCATTTCTCAGCAAATTCAAATCGTAATCAAGAACATTGAATTAAAGCTTGACTCTTGATTGCTGCTCTGGGTAGCGGCGTATTTAGTTGCATGCCGAACAGATGGCACAGTCTTCAGAATACTTCCCAGCATGCCATTCTATGAAGTCTTCGTTAGCGGTTCATAGTTTACATACACCATTGATATAATTGCCCAAACTAGCATCGATTACAGCAATGGTAAAGCCCTTATCAGCGGCGAACAATCGAATTATGGGATGCACTTTAACAACTTAGAAAAAAAGTTTGTGAACTACCACACTACAAATTGTTACATTGGACAAATCACCTACTGCCATAAAACGCTGCATCAGGTTTGCCGCCTGGCACTTGCAACATTCACTTCAAGTCATCTGTGCTGCAGTTTTTCCACATCGACAAAACTTTCGAAGAGCTGTCTTCTATTGAGCTTAATAATATTATTGCTCAAATGTAGTCATTAATACACGATTTTGATATTTTCAATGCCTGGTGCAAGACCCATATACAAGTATCGGTGAGTGAGCTCTAAGTATCAGCGTCCGGGAATTTCATTTCCCCGGAGTTTCAGAGTTTCATTGTTTTGCACTGTTAATGCGCACGCAGTTCCACTATCACCAATGCCCGTGTGGTCACTGTACGCGCTTAGTTAAAAGCGTACCTGTCAAACAAAGAGTCTCCTTATAGTTTCCTCTATATACCTCCTAGAAGGCATGCGCGTTCTTGTAGCATTTTATGTAGCAGCCCATGGTCATAGCCTCACTCCGATGGGGGAATTTTTTGATAAAAGTGCGCATTCGTACGGCACGGCTCAAACTCCCAAAGCAATGTACAAAAACAGGGACACTGTAGCAAAGACGTGCGCCTTGGCAAAACACCGAGAGAGGACGCCACACGCTTCTTGCCGATGCTGAGAATGCATGAGCAATAGAAAAACAGCGCAGGAAATGTAACATACTTTATATTTCTATAAGGGCAGGACATTACGCTACCTGAAGCTACGAGAGCTTGTCGATATATTGTAAATTAGGGCTGTGGTTAGCGATAAGGTGAAGTCAAATGGGGTATTTTTCAGGGCCTCGCCATAGGCTCCATGCTATCGCAGCTTATTGCGGATGGTAAACGCAGCATGTAAGCTACATTGATGAAACTCTACTAAAATAAACTTTGAGAAGAGTTTAACATCTTGGCGAGAGAGCTCTTCTCTAACTTTTATGCTTGACGAGGTATTAATTTTTATTTTTCATTGCCTTTGAGTTACGCGCCACCGCCCCGCCGGCTGTCACGAGATGGCGCGACAGGTTTTTTGAGGCGCATGGACCAGAATTCTGGGGATGCAGATAATGTCACATAACGCAAGCGTAATGGAGTGCCGCGATTTGACGGACGTCGTTCTGTGCTCCCGACAAGAGCGCGGTTTTGAATAGCCCTACAAGTGGCCGAAATTTGTTAAGTACCCCCGATGGTAAAAAGTATTCCGGGGACCTCCACTGCCATACCTCTTTCTTCCTTTCATCTTTTACTCCGTACTTTATTTCTTCCACTAAGGCGCGGTTCGTGTGCCCACTGAAATATGTGTGACAGTTACTGATTCATTTCCTTTCTTCAAAAACCAAGTTTCAAATTCAGCGGTGAGTGCAATCGCTGTTCCGAAAGCTCAAAAACTGATATGGCAAATAGTAATGACCGGCTTCGACTCACTAATTACATTCAGGCGCCTATCAGTCATACTTAAAAAGTCGTCTATTAGAATTTAGTTGTAGCTATTTCTCGTTAAAATCATTCGCCTGTTTTTTGTTTTGACGTCCGCCAACATTGGGATTGCAATTCAATAAGTTTCTCTTTGAACCAAATTGACACTTTTAAGAATTAGTGACAGGCTTCCTTATTAAAAGAACTGGCATACCCTTGGTAGTAGCCAACATGAGCGTATTTTGCCGACGAACACTAAGGTAGAGTTACTGTTTCATTTCTAACTCGTTCTCTAAAATATATATATATATATATATATATATATATATATATATATATATATATATATATATATATATATATATATATATATATATATATATATATATATATATATATATTCATGCAACCTCGCATCTCAGTGTTTCTCTAAGCCCAAACGTTCCGGGTGGTTTAGTCTTCGAAACAATAATGAATTCGACAACAACAATCGCAGAATTTGTGGTTCAGCCATTACTACGTTTAAAGGAAAGTATAATAAGTTGTGTCTGAGTTGCTGTCTTGTATTTTAGGTACAAGACAGCGTCTTGTATCTCAGGTGCTGTGGGCGTTATTTCGGCGGAAGTTATCCGTGGCTATTGTAGGTCATTAAAACTACACGTTCAGTACATGGCGGCACCTGTCGTCAAGATAATGTCAAGGTTAATGAGAAAATGTCGTTAATTTGACAAGACGTAGCCAGCCGGGGTAGTGCTAAATGAAAAAAAATATATAGTCGCGTTTTCGGTGTGAAGACTGCAAAATGAAGGTATATACCCAGCGAGCATGCGCCAGGTAAAGAAGCCAGAGAAATGCCTACATGGCTTAATATTAAGACGGTGGCTCAAATACTGTGTGCCATAATGTTGCGAGCAGACCACCCCGCTAAGTGAAATTAGTGCGGGAAAATAAATACGAATATTGGCACATACAACTGCATAAGAGAGGGAGAATCAGATCACCAACGAATGGCAGATTACTAACCATTCAAAAAGGTCTCGGGCATGGGCCACCAGGGCGCTCTAGCTGTTCATTTAGTACGCTGCCAGCCAAGTAATCCAGGAAAGACTGCGGGATAGGGAAAGAGATACATGTTTTGATTTGGGCTTGTTCCTTTATTTGCATAGCGACGAGAGACAACTTGAAAAGACGAGGAAGAACACGAAAGGCTCAACAGGGCCGGCGCTGACTGAAAAGGGAGTCTGGAGCGCCACTGAGAACTTAGACGCTGCTCAAAACTGACTTAGGGAGAGGGAACATGGGGTGAAATGGGTGCATTATGTTTCTTTCTCAGTAAACGCTTTCACATGGAACAAGGATCGCATTGTTCATGGTTATATGTTCACAGAACGTATTCAACGATGACCATGAAAGAGCAAGGTTTTAAAAGAGCGTCGAATTTTCATTACCTTTACAGTAAAGAGCTTAGAGCATATTACTGTACTATGCATCTGCGAGCAAGAAATATGACACAACAGGTGGACGCTAGATGGTATAGGGCTGCCGGTGTTCGATCACTAAGCATTTGCGACCCATACTCTGAAAACCAGACATGATCGTTTTTATTTGAAGTTCACCGCGATGCGAGGTCCTGCAAATCTCAGATGTCGGGCGCAGTGATAGCATTGTGACTGGTGCTTTGTACATCATTCGTACGCTTGAGATTCGCTGTTGAGTGCTTTTTAGCCGCGTTTTTAATGCAACATTTTTTAGTGTCACGTCCGTTTATGTCCCTAGTTAAGCCTTTATTGAACTAAGAGAACTCAGGGCTTAGAGCCCCTCGCATTCTACTAGAGATAGAAATCACTTACGAGATAATTTTTAACGCCAAAGCGTTAGTACCCCCATGTCAGGAAAAAAATTCTCCGGCGTCAACCGATACATGCCTCGCCGCCGGAGCGGCCGAAGCAGCCGGCTGAACCTGCAACCTGGGTGGGCCAGCCGGATGACGTTATTTCGTGGCGTCATGACCACCCGCCCACCTTACTGTGCGCAAATGTACCACCTTTTCAGGTGGTAGTTATATGAATGATTGGCCGCGAGATGTTTCCCGGGAAGAGCAACATGGGTCTCACAAACCCCGTAACACTGACAACCGATGAAGAGTGGGGGCTAGTTGGCACTTCGTAGTGAAGATATATGCTAAATTAGACAGGTGTGGTATCTCTATAAGTTCGCGCGATATCTCCACTAAGGAGCCCTTATCGGTGGCAGCACGTGCCATCGCACGGCTGTGGCGCCTTTTTAACCACTGTACTACTGCGCCCAAGGAGCTGTATGACTCACAGGTATCTGTGAATGCAAAGTAAGGAATTACCAACTTATGAGTGTTAACACATTAATTCTATCGCGTCATACGCGTAAGGCCGAGCTTATGTGTCGCTTCCAATATAGTGCTCTAGCACTTAATGTGGCTATTCCCCCCATTTAGCCGTTGTGTGTTTGTCTGTGAAGCCGGTATTGAGCAGGCTGTTAACCTGCCCCCCGTGCCAGGTTGATATATATATATATATATATATATATATATATATATATATATATAGTGATACGTGTCACGGTGGAAGAAGAAGAAAAAGCGCCTGCATCCGTGGAGAAAGATGTTTCTCTCCCGCTCGCGCGCTCGGACCACTTAGGGACCGACCCAATTTTACGTGTTGGCTCCGGAGGTTTTCCTTCGAACTGCTCGTAACAATATATATATATATATATATATATATATATATATATATATATATATATATATATATATATATATATATATATATATATATATATATATATATATATATATATATATATATAAAGTGATGGGCTCGATTGACAAACATATGAAGGAAGCGAAAAGTCATGAAACCAAGGTGCACAGAGCAACGTTTCTATTTTTTTTATAACCTGGAGACCCCCTTTTTTCAAGATTCGGGCGATGGTTTCGCTCACGCCTCCGAAATAAGGCAGAGTGACGTATTTTGGTGGTGGCGCTGGTCCTTGTGCGTTGATTTCTTGGCGCATATTGTAGTGTTTTTGAAGTCGAATGGTTTTTTTCAATAAACTTTTTTGGGTAGCCGTTCATGATGATTTCTTTGAATATCGTGCGTTGTTTCTGCGTTATGTTTCTCCTCCCTAAGGTTTGAAGCATGACGAAGTCGGTGCCTTTGCGAAAACGGCGCGGAAAGGTCAGGGACACACTCATGTCTCCAGGTTGTCAAAAGAAAAACCAGCTTACAACCGCTAATGTGTCAGTCCCGGCAAAAGGTCTCTCCACACACGGACAAAAATCCCCCAGAAATGACATCAAAGCTTGTGCAGAAGATCAGTTTAATGCCTTCCATCAACCTAAGGAATTCCACCAGCTTTGTTAAAAGCGCAGCGCATCACACAGGTAAACAGTGGCACAAAAACAAATTTCGGATGTGTTTAGCGTGGTTTCGCCCAATGCAACTAGAAGCGCTAGCACATCGGTTTTCAGTGCTGTTCTGTGTTCGGTTCCGTTGAGCGCGGATGTAGTTGAAGAAGACGACGATATTCAAAACACAGCGCAATAGACTGGTATTTTAGGACGCAGAATGTGCGGCTGTTTCGGTGTTGCAGTTGTCTAATGCAGTAACCAGCAAACCTGATGTGTTCTCGCCGCCCCGGGTTCGAGACTCACAAGCGGCTGTAAAATATTTCCGATTATTTAATTTCTGGTCAAGTAAACCTCAGACATACAGACAGACCACGTCGAAATCCAAAATAGAAGCCTCAGTGCCAGAATAAAAATGCGACCCCGTTAGCCCGCTGTTGTTGTGCCAGCTTGTGGAGGCAGCGGTTGGTACCAATGCGGCCGCTCGATGGAACCGCATCATCGAGTGGCCATGGTTCTCACCAGCTCACTCAATGAAAAAGACTGCACGCTGAAAGGCTTTTACTTAGAGCCTTTACTACGTTCCTTGTCATGGCCTTTCTACAGTACAAAATAAAGCCGATCATTGTGAATGGTCATGACCCTTCTGCGGCCACGCAATTGGCGACAGCTTCAAAAAGCACGTGTTTTCGCCTTGTGTGGTAAGAAATGAGTCGAATGGAGCAAAGTGCCCATGTCACTAGAGATCATTTGGTGGCGAAAGGGGTCGAGCACGGTGCATCGAGTCTCCAACGCCACTATATCAAAAACAAAAGAACACCGCTAAGTATTACACAAAAATCAGGAGACTTGGTTAAAAAAAAACTAAATATTTTGTCACATTTGCCTGTCTGGTTGGGTTTCAAGACTTACAATAAACTGCACATCTCAGTCTCATCTGCGGAACAAGCACAGAACATGAGAGAAAAAGAGAGCAACGCACGATATTCGAAGAACTCTTCGTGAACGGGTAGCCAAGAACTTTATTCAAAAAACCATTCGACGTCAAAACCACGACAACATGCACCAATAAATCAACGCACGAAGACCAACGCCACCATCAAAATACGTCACTGTGCCTTATGTAGGAGGTGTCAGCGAAACCATCGCCCAATTCCTGAAGACAGGGGGTCTCCAGGTGGCGCACAAGCCCACAAACACTGTTGCGCTTCGCCTACCTGTTCATAAAGACCGGCCACGGAGAGAAAGAGCCCAAGGAATTGACTACAAGATTCCTTGCGCCGAATTCCACGCAAGCTACATCGTCGAAACCAAAAATCTCAGAGAAAAAATTAGGAAAGATAAAAATGACGTCCGCAACTTCGCAAGAAAGAGCAATCCTGTAGCCGAACATTCCGAGGACTCAGACCATAGAATCAACTTCGAAGAAACCAGGATCCTCGTAACCGAAACAAATTACCACAAAACGCTCTTTCTCGACTCCTGGCACATCCACACCACCCCTTACAACATCAACCGCACAAAGGGAATCCTGCCCCCAGTATAAGCCCAGGGACTTCAACGAAAAAAAGTCGCCATTCACCACCTCCCTGCAGTGCGCCAGCGTGACTAACAGCCTAACCCCCTTCCCCACGCCTTTCGCATCACAGCTTTCGTTGCTTTGACCCCCTCCTCCCTTTCATACTCAAAGACGCTAGCTACTGCCCTCGTCGCCTCTGACGAAGGAGCCGAGTCGGCTTCGAAACATTGGGATAAAATTAAAGTTTTTGGCTGGAGATGTGCAATGTATTATGAGACTCGGTTACCACTGCAGAATGCCAGATATCTTATTCTTTATTGCCGTATATTTTCACATTGCTTTGAGTACGCATGGCGACACTATTCTTTTATTCTTTTAGTCGTGATGTCACTGTGCTCGTATACCGCTCAGCTGGGAAACGTGAGTGCGTGCTTGTTAAGACTTGAGACTTGTTATCTTGTTCGATGAGAATTTGTGCAAGAAAATGCTGCGTTTTAAAAAAAAATAAAGGAAAAGGATTGGCCGCGTCATGTGTGTGTACACAGGTTGACTCATTCTCATGTACATGTGCGTAACAGAGTGGCTTCCTGGCTAACAAAACTAGGAAGTATGTCGCCGTGCACGAAAGCGTGACTTTCTTGAAGATAAGCGATTCGTCCAGCATAAAATGTCTCTTTTTTTATGAGGACATGACCTAATGTCGGATCGAAATGGTCGTGTTTCCTCGAGGTGTCCGCGTAGGAGGAAAACCGCGCCCCTGGTTGTGTTTGCGGCTGGGCGGGCAACCCAATTTAGGCTGGCTTCGTTCAATCGAACACGCTAATTCTTTTAGCTAAGTATGCCCGCATCTTACAGTTAGTGCAGCGGCGCCAAAATCAAATTTTGCCACTAACAGAAGGATCGGCGTCGCTGCTTTGGCAGGCCTTCTCGCTTAGCAGTGCTTGTCCCTCGTTGATGACATTCAGCTTTAGCATTGCGCGATACCGCACGTCGCTTTTTTGCTTTATGTATCTCCAGCTGAGCGTCGACGCGTCGCGGCGCTCTCTGCCTCGCAAATTTTGTCGAAAAAAGCGTCCCAGTCTTACAGCGTCCCGATATTTTATTATTTTTAAAAAAAAAATTACCGTAATGAGCTTCAGAATACAGATTTAGCGCAGAAATTCATCCAGCTCCCACATTCAGCAGACTGAAGCGAAACCTTCCGAAATTCGTTTGCCGGTACTAAAAAAAAGGAAACTTTGCAACCATGAGCTCAGAGAGGGATTGTGACCAACGCCGCCAAAAATGGGCATTCTTTGTTTCCGTACGCTTCATACCACTGAGCCACAGCCATGGCATCCCGCGCTATGATAAAGTGCTTGCTGGTAGGAGTTACCTATATTGTCGTCATCATCATCTTTCATCGCTTCGTTGTCTGGTTCGCAGGTTTCGTGCCGTGAAAGCCTACGAGTGATTAACGATAAAGTAAGACTCGTCTTTGTCACCCACAACAACTTTCATATAGCTGTAAAAAATAAAGGCGAGAAGCGGACCATTTCTTGTGTGATGTGCATACTTGCAGTAGTTTTAAGAGCGTGAGCTCTTACTCATCACGTTTCTCGATTACCTAGGGTCTGCTTGCAGCTCTCTCCGGTGTGCAATTTTCTAAGTCCGAGGAATTCAAGATGGCAGCCTTCTTAGTAAATCAATTTTGCAACCAATTTTGTGATTGACTTTCAACATCATGAGTATATCGAATTGGTGATTGATTGGTTACATCAATTATAAATGCAAGATGTCAAATTTGTATTTCCATTGGTGTCCCCTCACTTTAATCTCATTCATATCAATTCTAGTAAACCACACAGCTAAAGCGCGAACTCCAAGCGCCCTTCGTTGGCATACTCGCTCAGCGTCGGCGCTCTTGGTGTACGCCAAAACCGGCCTTCGCATGCGCACTGCAGAAGACGCCAGCGATTCTCGGCGAGGCGCCGATATCTGTCCGTGCTAGATATCGTCCGTGCGAGATGTCCGTGCTAGCGAGCCAGCGCCAGGAACATATGGAGATGCATGCCCCTTTTCGACGCCCGTTCCCGCGTACACCAAGAGCGCCGACGCTGGACGCGTACGCCCAGGAAGGGCCCTTGGAGTTGGCACTTAACGCTGGTTACTTCAACGTCTTTCAGACAGTGACGGGCCGGCATATTTTTTGACAGATGACCGCTCAACATCGGACAAAGAGGGCGCTGGTATGCCACGTTAGCCGCGACCCGACTGTTTTCGCTTTCTTACAACCCAATCAAGGAAATGAGTAGGGGAGCCGCAAGTCGGTCCCCCTTTGAACACGCTGGATGAGAAAAGAAAAAAAGAAACATAAATGCAAAGCCGCCCCCCGCCCCCTCGCTCGGGAAGCTCCCCGCTGTGAGGGGACGACACACAAAGTGGACAATGCGCGAAGCTTATCGGCGTCTCTCGCCCAAACCAGGGAAGGAGAATGTAAGAGAAAGAGAATGCGCTCAACTTCATGCGGTGCGTGGTGGCGGCTTTGTGATCTATTGGCGCATGAACCAGAATCCTGGCCATGGGTACCAAAATGCAGAAGGAATGTAAGATAACAATTGCAGAAGTGAAATCTGGGGGAAAAAATCTCAAAAGTTTATTCCCTCGTGTGCCTTGTCTATCGCGTTGGTAAGGTATTGCTTTTGGTAAGAAAAATGTGGCATTGTAACCCACAGAAGCTTTGATCTTCTGTGACTGGGGTGCACCGTCGTCGGAAACTGGAATTTTCGATGAGCCGGGGCAATCAGAATCGCGAATCACCTACAATTTTTGACTAGCACACAAAAATAAACGCCATTTTTTCATTATGTGCAGCATATTGCGCTAAAAATTTTTGTCATAAGACAGATGGAGATCGGTGACTCTAAAATTTTTTTTTTCAGGAATGAAAATTATCACCAAATTCGTCGTTTCATTTATAGCAACACTCTTAAGCCCTGTTTATTAAATAACGGAATTTTCAAATAAATTCTCTTATTACATAGAAAAACCGAAACTTCCCGTTGAATTTTTGTTTTCTAAAAAAGTATCTTTGTCAACTGTCGTTTCAGTGAAGTTTCGAAAACACTCGGAATGACTTCGTGCTTTCTGAAGATGCCCTTTACGCATACCGCGGAGCGCGCACGAATTAAAATTTTGCGAATGAGTTCTAGGCGATCGCAGCTCATGATCATTTCGTCTCTTTTATAGCGAGAGCTACACTGGGCTACCAGTCGAGCATTTCGCGGTGGCCGGAAGAGGCCAGTTCTATGCATGCGCTGTTACTAGGGAAACCGGAGAGGAGTAGCAGGTGCGCGGCATGCGCTTCACCGTCGCCGTGGCCGCGCGCCCGCTCCACCATCGAAGCCGTGCGTGACGTCGCGCGGATGAGCAGTTATGCACATGCGCCGATACTGTGGTAACCAGAGAGGCCTCACTGGTTCGCCGCGGGCTTCGTCACCGGAGGCCGCTCTATCACCCGAAGCAAGCGTCGCCTGCGCGGCATTGAGTATAAAAGCTGGAGATGTAATGGGTGGCTGTGTCGCAGCGTTTGACATGGATGCAGAGAAGGAGTGTCCAGCCGCTGCTAAACCGCTGTATAGACAACAGAAGATTATCTCTTCCGATTCTGAGGTTGTCACCTGGCACTTGGCTACTCAACAAAGAGAGAATGAACGTAAGAAGGCGAAGAGAGCAGCAGATACGCCCGAACTGAGAGGAACGGCTTGCCAAGCGAAGATGCCAGACTGCCGAGCTTAATAGACGGCGCATTACTGCCGAGATGGAGCCGAATGTCTCTCATTGCTAAACATAAAGTGTCAACAAGCTCAGCCAGGGAAACGTACATCTCGCTACGTATATCCTGGCATAGCCGAACTAAGCCGCTGCCAATTTTTTAAAATGATTTCGCTCACTATACTTTCCAGTTTGCCTAGAAAATGACCTTCACAAAACTAAATTTCAAACATCTATTGCGCGACTGCGAGGGGAGGGACGCCTTAGTCGATAGGGGCATTTTGCTTGACTGGTACCCGCTATTTTTTTACTTCTGCTAGTAATTTACTTCTTTGAAACGTGTAGTCCCTAAAGCGAAGCATACAGTGGTTTGAAAAATTCTTACCACATGCTGCTTCTGTGCTACCAGGCTTAGCAAAAGAATGCCACTGAAGGCCACATCGTAAATATGTATAGCTGACATTTAAAACTTCCTCTAACGATAAAAAATTTCACCAGTCTACAAAACTGTTTTACGCGTATAGTTACGCAATCATGCCCCTCAATTAGAGAGACACTGTACTTAGTGAAATTTCATACTGTACACATAAAGTTGGTCGCAATTCAAGATAAGTACCTTTCGTATAATTTGCCCAGCACAATAGTTATGCCACACACGGGCCAGCAGACTTTCTACATAGTCGGACTAATTACGTAAGTGGAGCAGTGCGAATAGACGAAAAGCTCCTCCCCTGTGTGATGAAAGTAAGGCATGAGGTATTTTGCTTGCCAGCTTCGCAAAACATAGAGCAATGTTAATAGCTATGTCCTTTTCAGTTTTGCTCTATTAAATTGAAGAAGCGCCATGCGAGTCAGCTGCTTCACACCAGGAAAACGTTTAGCTGATCGCCGTGGTCCTGCGGGTTTAATTATCACATTCTGTTGGAAATTCCGAAAGATATATCTCAGACCACACTAGTGCTAAAAGAAGTTCATAAAATGAAATTCTCTTTGAATATGGCTGCTTCTCAGTTTACAATAAAAATGTAAACCCTAACTGCCGTGCTTAAAAAGCTTAAACACTGATGTGAAGTAATCAGGAGGCTTAGGGTAGTCTGTAAAGATATGCACAAAACCATCAGTACAACCATTACCTCTGATGTATCATGGCTGTAAGTGCCATTAAATAATTATTTGAAGTAACATGCTATACTTGATATTTTTCCTAATACCTTTCAGGAATGGTATGCCGAAACTCGAGGTAAATACTTCCACGTACATGTCAAGAACAAATCCTCGACGCTTCGCATGACTTGAATTGCAGAATTCGTAGAAAATGTGGTGCAAAGATCTGGCTACA
The DNA here is from genome assembly GCF_052857255.1 of Amblyomma americanum. Taxonomy (NCBI): domain Eukaryota; kingdom Metazoa; phylum Arthropoda; class Arachnida; order Ixodida; family Ixodidae; genus Amblyomma; species Amblyomma americanum. Next base: position 384,347,823 of record NC_135497.1, on the reverse strand, counting down.
TTTCATCGACGCATGTTTGTCGACTTATATTCCTCAAATGCAAGTGCCGTAAGTTTCTGCAGCACGTTATTTGAAAGTATACTTTTAATTCTGTGCAAGGCAGTGACATTCTGCACTAGCCCCAAGATTAATTTAAAAATAATTTACCAATTGCTGACCCAACTAGTTGAACTTAAGCTTGATTTTGTCAGTACCGTAATAAGGAAATCTAAATTAGCGCCACATTTAAATATTTATATATCCTTGGCAATGTCTGTGATGTTAAACTGTAAAGCAAGCTCATGAATATGGCTGATGAAAGATTTTACTGCTATAAATATGTAACTATTGCCCGCCAGACCATTGTCACTTTGTGTAGACATGCCCTTGTTACTGTTTAAGTTTTCTTCTGGGATTCTTCAAGATTAAGACAACTAAATCTACTGCCCTCTGTAAACAAATATTGAATGGAGCTGATCTTCTAACTTGCCAAAAGAAAGTGAGTGTGTGCATGCTATATCGCAAAGGAAAGGATGTTGACGCACAGCGAAAACTAGTGGATGCTATAAGAAATATTTGCAAAATGGTGGGATGCGTACTTGGTGGCAGCTAAAATGCTGTTCGTGTGCCAACCACACGGGCGCGGTTTTTCTGCGTTCACTCTGTAAATAATGTTAACAATGAATCTTTCTCTAATTATCCTGAAATGAGTGCCGTAATTTTATCTTGCTGAATTGGGCTGCGGATAGACCAGGTATATGTAATAAAACAATGGTAGAGTTACCAGGTAAACAGCAGCCGGTCCAGTGTACATCAAGGCATAAAATCGTGATAAACCGACCACCGAGCGACTCAAAAGAACGGACGTTGGAGGACGCTTCTTTTCGGCTTGGAAGACAACTGTGCAACTAACTATGGACGCCTCCTTTTTCTTAAACTTGAGAGGGGGGGAGGGGGATCAGACGCTGTACAACCAGACGGAATATTCTTCGGGGTGGAATGTACTGCTTGAGAAATCGCCAAGGAGAAGCTGTTTAGGTTGATCCTCGCTGTATTATTTAAATTTAAAAAGAAAGGCGTGCAGCGATATTATACACCAAAGCATTATTGTTGACTTACCCGCCCACATGCACATTTCACATAGAGCTGGCGCTGTGGGCGTTAGGAAACTAGAGACGTGCAGGAGAAGCACATCGAGTGGCGCCGATGCTAGTTTCGTTTCGTCTTGCGTAAAAGGGCCTGTTATCCTGTTTCTGGTTCGGCTTAGACGGTTATGAGGTTGTTTCCATGAATCCTTTGAGAAGATAAGTCCAATATAAAATGATAATATTTTGCTACATCCTAGGCTACAGACGTACAATGCAGGACCCATACTTATAAGCAAGCAAGCCTAAATAAATGTAATAATTAGCAGTCACGGTTGTTCGGAATGTGTAAACGGGTCCAGGGATTTTCCAATATGGCCCTGACGGTTATTGAGAGCGTTACTCAGGAGAAAAAGCTGGAATATTATTTGTTTTTGTCGCATACTACGCCACCTGTTATCTTTCCGTTGCCATCTGTTGTAAGACATGGCCCTTCAGCTTCATAACATGATGAAACAGGTGGCTGTTTTAATATGTTTTCGCATACAAGTTGCACTGAATGAGGTATAATCAGGAGCCGCCACATCTTGGCGAAAAAGCTGAGCGACGAATGATTTTCAGCGTTACAGCAGAAGATTGTAAAACTACAGATATCTTATTTCATTAACTTGAGAAGAAAACAAAGAAGCTGAGTACTGTTTCTATGTGACGCGAAACCGATGCGATGTGATGCGGACACTACGTTTATTCCCATCTCCACTACAACTTCTATATTTCGTTCGTCACATGATTCCTCCTTTCCCGGAAAGTGACTTGTAAAGGCCATGAAGCATTGAGATGCAGACGTCTTATCACCAAACATGTCCACGTGCAGTCCCAATCAAAATCCGGAAAAGAATATCGTACTGGTCGTGTATCTCCGATGGACTTCCGTGGATGTGCCGCTGAGGACGCAGGGAACTGCACAACCAACGAGGTGGTCAGCTGAAGCTGCCTGTGCCCAAACGATACAACGCTTCTCATACGCCTTCCACTATGGGCACTGGTACGCGGGACGCAAACTAGGTGCATGAGCTGTGACGTGGTACTTGCTTCTGCCTGCGTTCACGAATAGACCGATTTCACAAAGCCCACCGCGCTTGCCTGCGCTTACCGCAAGCAGTCAAGCCGTCATATCAGCTGTAGCCTCTTGCGACGGTACCTGTGCGGCATGTAGGTTTCCTTGGCGCTTTGAATGACACTGCAGTCGTTCGCAGTAGCTCTCGGTTTCTGAATTCATGACATTCGCATTCGCTGGTGACACCAGGTGCAGCTCTGAGACTCGCAGGAGTGGCTACAACACGAGAAAGTTGTGACCACAGCGGTAACGCTGCATATGTCACTAGCAGCTTTGGGCTTGAATTGTAACAGGTGGCGATCAAAACACGCTTGACCCTTGCTTTTCCATGATTTGCCAGAAAACATTCCTACCCATAGCGATACGCGCATTTTCACGTGTTCAGACAATGTTTGAATTTCTCGCCACTCTATTTTCCTAGAAACTTTTTAAGGTGAATTGAGGCAGTCGTAAATGTCCACGAATTGTTTTCCATTTCCTCAGTCCTATTCTAGAAAAAAATTTTCCGTGTTTTTTTCTGCTTTTTCTTACAGATGCAACCAAATGTGTGGAAATAAATTTGGTAAGCCGATTTTTAACATTGTGTTCATCCGAATAATCTGTCATCTTACAGAACGAGCCCCACATTCAAGCATGGGCTGGGGTGTTATTAAGCATGGCCACAGTGTACTTTGCAATTGGAAGTAAGCGTGGATGGCGTTTGTGCTCCATTCGACGGCGCCAATTAGAAACACAGTTCGTCGTTAACGTGTTTGCATTTTTTGTGACAAGTAGGACATGCAGCCCACCACACATTTTAGCTGCGTTTTGTAAACGGGTGCCAAGTTGCACCCTCATGCCGCCGGCGCTACAGTTTCATAGGCTTGACGAGTTTTAAATGACAATGGTCAACTTTTATTTTTGCGTGCACTCTTGGAGGGAAGCTGAACAGTTCATATGAGACGCTGCCCCAAATCTGTCTAACTCTGCACTAAATTTTTGTCCTTCCCATCCATATACAGTTATGATACCCGGTTGTGAATTTCATGGCGTGTGTGATCCTGTTTGCTATGTAGTAACATTTCTGATGACTGCATGATGCTCATGGCATGATTTTGTAAAAATATATTCGACAAAAAAATTTCTTGCTAAAGGAGGCGAACCTTCAGAAAACCAGCCAGCACAGTTTCTTTATGCTGGAATGTGCCGCGTATTTATGCGAAAGGAACCCAAGTGAGTATATGCGTAACACGAAATGAGCCTTACAAAGCTGCTGAGGTGCCAGAGTTCAACGCAGAAGACACCATGGCCCGGCTCAATACTTGCTCATCTATGGCGGGCATACTTTTTAAAAGGTTATATAAGCCATTTGAGCAAGCCCCTATTTTTGTCAGTGATGCTTAGCAGTTCAGCTGAAGTAATTCAGTTAATTTTCGAGTTTGGTGGCGCAAGTCGCAGTCGTAACTGCCCGCATGAAAACTTCAGCTTCATTTCATATGAAGCTTTAGCTGTTCATGTAATATTAAAAGCGTGCTTCACTGAACAACTACCAAGTTCTTCAAAAAGTGTAAGAGCACAGTACAGCTTTGCACACCCCTGCATCAGAAGGAGCTGCAACACCCATGCAGATTTGAAGCGTGAACAGGTGCGTTAACGGTGCTAAATTGCTCAGCACATCGTTTTTGACAATGGGAAAAAATATAGGTGTGGAAAAGGTGCCGTCATTATTGTTACGCTTTAGGCGGTAAATTACTGAAAATAGTACTGCTAGCTATGTGTACACCGCGTGCTGCGGCTGTGCGGCCGCCGGTCGGAGTACCACAACTCCCAGGGTGCATGGTGGTGGCGATAGCGTAAAGCAATTGCTTATGAAACCGATCGATTGGAACTTCGTGCTCATGTGGTACTGCTAGGTGCACATCCACAAAGTATTCATGTTTAGTGCTCTGTGGAAGCTTCAGCAATGACTGACGCTGTTGAACGCACAGAGCCGCCGTTTCTTCTGAATCGGCTGTTGCACTTTTCCTGGTGACAGTCAGTCAAGCAGGAACGTGCGACATACGTTGGAATCCCCGACATTAGAGCTGCGATCACACTAGCTGATGAAATCGTAGCACAACGTCTCAGTTCATGGTCATTACTACAGGTGATGTCTATTAGTTGAGTGCTTCTTTTGGATGGAACCGGCTTGCTGATGACCGTAAGGGAGCACATGACTGGTCTTGAAATCCGGCTGCGGGCGGTGGTGATATTTTAACCAGGTCGGGTTGTGCGGGCGGAGCAGGATGTTTTTGCGCAAGGTGTTCCGGCGGTGGCTGCGTGGCCTGTTCGCCGATGTGATGTGGCGTGGGCACGATAGTCTCTGGATGCGCGGTGTTGAGCGTCTTCGATAGAAGGGTGTGTGCTGAGCTGTTGTGTGCATGGGTGACGAAGTTGACGTCTTCTGATGTCTTCTGTGTGAATTCGAAAAGGCTTTGGATGATAAAAATGGGACATGGATATAGTTGTTTGGTTGTGGAAATTAAAAATAGTTAAGTTCACGCTGTGCATGAAAGCGCAGATTGCGGTGCAGGTGCGCCTTGAATTTAGATGTCGGAACTTGCTGTACCCTAGCACGTGATGTATGCTCTATTTTGATGGTGCTCTCGCGTTCCCCAGTCGTTATACTACTCCTAGAAAATTAAATTTAAATAATTAAATTTATTTAAAGCATAAAATATATTGCGATTGGATATGCCAGGAATGAATTTTTTGCCTATAAAAACGGGCTTTCCTCAAGACGCCATACTCGATCCTTTGTTGCTAAAAATGTACGCTAATGACCTTTCAAGTACTGTACCTGTAGCCCAGTCGCAGAACTACGCAGAAGCGTTTTTCTCTTCAAGCAGCATCAACGAGAGCTATGGACTTGTTCTGAGATAAGATGACTAAACTCAACACTTCCAACAGTCAATCAGTGTTCTTCGACAGCCCTATGAAAAAGGCCGACCTTAATTATCAGCTTTTGCTTCATGGGTATGATTGGTTCGCAGAATAAATGTGAATTTCCTAATTATGCAACTGGTGCAAATTATTCAGCAATATACTTTGACAGTGCCCTTTTATGAAATGATCACCCCTCTATGTTTAAAGAGGTTGCGAACTATTTCCGGTGTGCCCGACAATATTAGGTATACGTGCCACTTTCAGACCAACAAGATAACGTAAATGCTCTTGGTTATAGTTTAATGAAATATGATATAATTGTTAACGCCAACTATACAGTTTGGTGGAAGAGTAGAACTAACTCTGTCTTATGTTCAGTGTTAAAAGAAGACATAGTATGATTTAAACCTTGGGTCATATCCCAAATTCAAAAACATATAAATTGCAGATTTTGGTCTTTTCCTGGAAACTGCAGCCTTGAAACATATTTGGTGTATAAAACATAAGTCTCCGTTTGTTCCCACACGGTCTCATCAACTGAAGGAACCTTGTTGTAGCCACAACCGCCCGCAAGATATGGAAACATAGTAAGCGATTATTACGTCCCTTTTTAGTTTAACATTTTATCTAATAATGTCCTTCGTGCCAAAAGGTGTAAAAACTTACAAAATCAGAGGACGGTTGCTAGTGTGTAATGCGAATGTCTGAGCGTTATCTGTGTGGTGACAGCACAGAATTTTTCAGAGACATGTTCGGCTTTCCTCTCGCGAAATCAGAATACCGTAGGTGAATCCGGATTGGTCGAGAACTGCAGTGATAAACTCAAGTCAACTTCTACCGATTGATCACTTACATCACTGAGAGATGACATGCACGTCTATTTAGACACGCTGGTTAGAAAGCATACGAACTTGAACGTGAAAATGTGCGTGAACACGGTAACATGAACCAAGAAGGATATATAGGAGCGGATAACTACGAACACGGACATAGTGCGAGAACGGGACGAGCACTGTACTTTCGACAAGTTTTGTTGGACGAAGAGCAATTATATAGAACTTTCTTTTCCCATGCGCCAAAGTGCGCACCTCAAGTATTCATGTGTTTGTAGATATATGTATCAAGAAAAACCATTTCACTCCGGCGAACAGCCATTGACGTATCACTAATGCAGTCATACCCTCGTGTCTTGCCACAAAATGCTTCTACAAGTTCACTTCACCGAGTAGGCTTGGGATCGCCTATCGCAGTGTGGACGATGGCTGTTTGGTTCGGGGAAATAGAGCGGTGATACCGGAGTTGCTTCAAAAAAAAGTTCTGTCATTGTTGCTTGAACAGCACATAGGCATAACGAAAATGAAAGTGGTTGCAAGGTGAATGGTATGGTGGCCATGGGTTGACAGCTGCCTTTGAACAATGTCACACCTGTCAGGGCGTCAGGCCTGCAGGGAAACTAGAACCGCTCTCACCGTAGAGTTGGTGTACAAACCCTTGGGAAAGAGTTCACCTCGACTTTGCTGAAAGGAGGACAATGTTTTTGGTGGCTGTTCACTCTTACTCGAAGTGTGTAGAAGTAAAAATAATGACTTCCACAATTGCCCAGAAGACTGTCGAAACAGTTAAGTCGTTGTTTGCTTGCCACGGTCTTCTCGTTGAGGTGGCTACTGGTAATTGCCCAAAAATTCCTCGCGCAAGATTTTACCGATTTCTTTATTCCAAGGCGTCAAGCACACCCTAAATTCGCCGTGTCATCCGCAATACAGTGCCGCAGAAGAGTGCACGTAAAGCAGTTTTTACTGAAAAAGTTGTTCGAGGACGAGAAAAACGAAAGCTCGACGTCCCTTCAGCACAGGGTAGGCAACTTTCTTTTCGCGTGCAGGACTGCGCCACTTATATTCACAATGAGAACACCTGCGTAGCATTTCTTAAAACCGATATTACGTACAAGGTTGTCTTGGCTAAAACCAAATTTGGTTTGGTTTGGTTTGACTTGTGGGGGTTTAACGTCCCAAAGCGACTCAGGCTATGAGAGACGTCGCAGTGAAGGGCTCCAGAAATTTCGACCACCTTGGGTTCTTTAACGTGCACTGACATCGCACAGTACACGGGCCTTTAGAATTTCGCCTCCATCGAAATTTCGACCGCCGCAGCCGTAATCGAACCCGCGTCTTTCAAGACAGCAGCCGAGCGCCATAACCACTCAGCCACCGCGGCGGCCTAAAACCAAATTTTGAGGAAGGGATTAAGGCTAAAGCCTAGATGGCAGTGTCCAGTGAGAACATCCGCTGGAGCAATCCCAGAGTGTTTTCAGCAGGCGACCGTATACTCGTGCGTACGGTACGTGGTGAACGTGTCACGTGGCGCAGCGGGAGGGTTGTCCAAGTGAAGTATCCTATAACATACCACGTGCAAGTAGACAATCAAACTCGTTTCGCGAATGCCGCTCACCTGCGATATCCTTTTTTGAAGCATGACGAATCTACTGAGTTTCATTATGATGTATTTCAGCTGCCACCTGCGAGAAATCTACCTTATGAACTACGTGATGATGTCACTGAGTTGCCACATGCGCGCGATATAGTAAGTGATCAGAGTGCTTTGTCACTGGAAACAGCTGCATCGCCTGAGCCATGGAGTAGACCCGACGTTCAGCGGCTGCCAGACCGGCTTACGTATGACTGACTCTGATCTTGCTTGGGGACAAGTGTTGTACACTCACTATTAGATTACTCAGAACTGTTGCGAGGCAAGCAGGGACAACGCGGCAAGGAGAGAAACTTGACTCGTGTAGCCAAGGTACCCGTAATCGTGAAGCCACCACCGGAGGCAATGAGTGATTGTTACTACTGCATGCGCGTGACTCGACCGCATGTCTCTGTCGGTACTCCCGATCGCCATGTGAATATTATGCATATACAGAAAAAGCTGTTACCTTTTTGTCTGTAGGCGGATGGCTGTTGAAGTAAACAGTTGGAGTCCACCAGCGGCTTTGTTCTTAAAAGCTTTGAACTAGAGTATGCGTACAGGAGTACATAACACTTGAATGTTTATTTTCAAAGTATGTTTCTGGATCGCGATCAGAGTGCTCTTTTGCACTTCAAATCACCCGTCGGTGCCCACTGCTTTATTCACTTGCGAGGGCTTCCTGGAGAGGTTATTCAAAATAAACATTTAAAGAATATTCTGAGGATGACAGAATTGCAAATAATTACATGAGTCGATATTCTGAACAAATGACTGAGTTTATTTATATTTTCAGATATACAAAAATCAGTAAAAACACCCCCAGACTGACAGGAAGCGCATCTTGTGCAGCTGCATCAGAAAAGTGACAACATAGCTCTTTCATATTACCACCATATATTTATTTCTTCCGCATCTTGCAAACTTTGGAGCATATTGTCGCCGGTTTCGTACATGGCGTCTTTAAAGGTAAACCTAGTATCATCTTGTGGAAACGATTTCAGAAAAGAACGTTCTACTTCTGAGTCAGCTAGTAACAACGATGCAGGAACTTAAACGAATACCTGATTAATCTCGACAAATGGATGCAACTTCTGGACAAAAGCGAATCAAATCAAGCAAAGTTTATTTTTCTTTTCGTCGAAAAGAAAGGGACCAGGACTCAAAGCTGTGACAGACAGATTGACAAGGCCCTGGCCCCCCACAATAATCGGCAGAGCTACAGCTAGGAGGAAGATCAGCTTAGAAACACGTGCACAGTTTTATACATCAAAGAGTTTTATATTATTACTTTTCTCCTTATGAAAATAAGACACACAGCAAAGCACAAAAACAAAAAATAGACACGTCCTAAAAAACTCAGTCTTAAAATGAGAAATACATTAAGATATCATTTTCAATAAAAAGCCACATATGTTCACAACAGTTGTTCGCGGCAAAAAATACGAATTTTGCGATTTGACTCATTAACTGGATCGAATCCAGTGGCATTCAACTTATTCAGTAGTTTCGGTACAATTTAGCATAATGATTGAGTGTATGAATACGTGCGAAGATATTTATTTGTGTCGGGTGTGTCGGTCTCGGATATTTTCTTTTAATTCTGCAAGGTTAACAAAAATACTTAAATTAGATTTCAAGAAATATTTATAAGCTACGATTATCTTGTAATTAAAAAGTGGAACACAGAGAGTAGATTATACTTCAAGAAATCTCTTTGGTTGGATGACATTAAGACACACCCGCCAGATACCGTAATGTTCTTTTCTCCAGCAACTGTAATTTGGATAAGTTGGTTACCACTGTGGTGCACCAGACTAAGCTGCAGAACAGTAAGAGCGGTAGCTCTAGCGCGTTATATAACAAGAGTTTTATTTTAGAACACAGCAAGTATCTTGTTCGGGCGATGGCGCCAACTGCTGATGCAACTTTTTAATGTACATAATTCATGTGGCCGTTCCATGTAAGGTGCCTTGGAAAGACCACCCGAGTACTTTCACAGAGTAAACGATTTCAATTTTTTCTGTTCCCAAGCGTACGCTGAAGACATCCGGTAATTCCTTTCCTTTTGGAGTGTATGGACCTCCTTCACCCCGCGACGTCACGAAGATGCGGTGGCGCTGATGTTAGCAGCGACTTTCGCATGGTAGGCAAAACAGGTTCCGCTTGCCCGTGCCTACCGCAGCTGCCGCAGCTACCGGTGGCTGCTTCAAGCCTGTGCACTGCAGAAGCAGCATGTATTGACCAGCTGCGTCACTGCTGGATCCGCGCAGTAGCATAAAAAATATTAAATTAGCCTCGATAGGTTTCTCGCGCATAAATGCCGCATTCGGAAACTGGCTAACAGAGATTGGGCCACGGTAGTAAAGCGCGAAGTCTGGGAGTCGATACGCCCTGCCACTCAATGCACTTAATGGCATGTAAGTTACTGCATTCATTCACCTGAACTTCAGGATAGTAGGCTGATAATTGCTCAAAGAAAAAAAAGACATATGCAGCTGCACACGTACTTATCACCTTGAGCCGGAGTGCACGGGGCGCCGACAGGTTCACTCACCCCCAAGGAATGCGTTTTTTTTGTTAATAGCACCCTATGTTTTAATGGCGCGTTTTATGACATTTAATATCTACTTGAAACTGTTTCTTGATATGACGACGTAATTATTTCATTCGAGTAGAAAGAAGTCTGGTAAGTTGTGTCAATCTTGCGTGGTCGCGTTGGTGTGCTTAGAATAGCGTACCTTAAGTGTGCTAAACGCCATATGCTTTTTCATTGCATCATGCATGTGTCATGTTTCATGAGGTAGTACATGATCGTGAAGCTTGTTTGGAAAGAAGCAGCCGCAGGCGTGCTACTAACAGACACGTGGCAAGATTGAGAGGGGACGTGACAATGAAAAGTGTTTTCGTTATTCATGCATGCGATATGTAACTAAACTTGGTGCAAATATGAAATTCCTACGCTAGTTTCAGTAATTCCTTTTATTTATAGCTATACCTGGTGCAGTTCTGGGTAATTATAATTAACACCGTCGTCAAGTCCCCCCAAGGTCTCAAATAATTGAGTAGATAGTGCGGCAGTTTTTTTATGCCAGCATGTACATAAAGCCCTGTTCTGTACGATGACGCGATTAGTTCTTTTTCTATGACAGTACTTATGCATGCATAGTTACATGAAAGCGTTTCTTACAAGAAATAACTAACACAGTACTACACGTGTAGGGAAAAAAATCGAGATTTATTACGCTCCTCAACGTCCAAGGAATAGTTTGCGACAAATGGAATCATTTGATTTTCATGCGAATTAAGAAGGTGAGTGATCCAGTCGCAGAAAATGTGAGAGGTCACAAAACATACCTTAAAGTTTATGGCATCTTCGCTTTCGCTTTGGTCAAAGAAATGCGGCACTGAAATCAAATAAATTACCTCACAATTTTGGACGACCACACTTCTAAAAAGCGTAATTTATAAATTTGTACTCAATATTTTGCTATAATTTCTTGTCACGAAACTAGACTTCAGGGCTAGGAAAGAAATAATTCTAGAAATAAAAAATTTTCACCAAATCGACCAGCTTAACAAGAGTACAAGTCGGCTGGGCTGGTGCGTGGTCATGCGGCTAAAACAGCGCTAAGCGAGACAGGAGATCAGAGACACGACGCTGTCCCCACTTTTCGCACAGCGCGACACGCATACCAAAAGATGATGAGCGCACGTCTGCTCCGACGAAACAACGCCAGCACTTTCCCTCACTATTGTCCCGAAGTAAAATCATTCCGGACAGTGCAGAGTGTCAAAACTTGTTTTATTCAATGCCTAGCGCATAAATAAACGGCAGGAACGCTTTCTACATGTTTACTACTAACCATATATACAATACAGTGGCAAACTATTTCTCTTTATAGGCCGCACGTGGCCAACGCGAGCTCGTGTACTTCAACGAATTACCAAGTTGGAAGCATCGACCATTGCTATGATTCGCAGAAACTGGAAACGCGCCTACAAGCCTTGAAAACCCGCGCTCAACACCTATACGCGACGCCACTCCCCGACCTTTTGCCTACCACTAGCTCGCTAGCGACTGCAGCGCCACCTCGTTTGTTTACAAACATGCAGGAGGTCCATAGAACCGCTTCTGTTTTGCTTGTGCTTATTTTTAAGTTGTTTTCTTTGACCCTAGCGTCCAAGTCCAGAAGCGCCATATTTGCTCGCTCCTCTACATCTGCTTGCGTACTTCCGGTTACGAAAATGGTGGTGTCGTCCGCATAGGAATTACACTTTATGTCTTGAGTGCAGTGTGCTATATCATTAATATAAATGAGGAAGAGTAGCGGTCCGTGTATGCTTCCCTGTGGCACGCTGAGATGAACGGATTTCAAAGAAGATATAAAGTTATTTATTTCGACATATTTTATCCTGTTGATAAGGTATGATGTAAGAAGCGCATGTGGTGTTCCACGAACGCCGTATCTGTGCAATTTTGAGAGAAGGATAGCGTGATTTACAAGATCAAATGCCTTTGAAAAATCAACATTGATGCCCAGTACCATATCTCTCTTGGTGAATGCTTCAATGATAAATTCTTTTTGCGTTAAAAGTGCTGTTTCTTTTGATCGATGCTTCCTGAAACCATGGTGATAATCGAGCAGAAGACTATGATGCGATAAAAACGACACAATTTTGGTGTGTAGTATTTTTCCATACCTTTAGAAAATACTGGTAGTATCGAGATTGGGCGATAGTTGACAAAAAGACTACGATCTTCATATTTAAATATAGGAACCACACGTGCAGTCTGCATTGCTTGGGGAAATACGCCCGTGGACAAAATCAAGTTATATATAAAGGTAATGACTGGACAAATTATATCAAGAACGTGCTTCACGGGAAGTACGTGCGTGCCACATACATCCTCGGATTTACTACTTTAATAGACGTAATACAAAGGCGTAGCTCTGAGCAGTCCGTCGGAGAAAAGAACAGTGAATGGCATGTAGCAGTCTGAAAGAGGAAGTGTTCAGCATCGGATGTATTGTTTGCACCGGAGTAATCACTGTGATCGGCCTGCTGTACGAAAAATCTATTTAAAGCGTCAGCTAATTGGCTGCCATTTAGCCGTTTCTCTTCATGTATAAGTGTATCAGGTATAACTCCTTGAGTTCCAGAATGCATTATTGAGTTCAGTTTTCGCCAAAGTACCTCAGAAGGCATTAAGCTCTCATCATAAAATATATTTGCAAAATAGGCGTTCTTTGCTGCACGTAGTCTAACGTAAGCTTATTTCGGTACGCTTTAAATTCACAAAATGCATGCGTATCTTTGTCTTTTACAAACTTTGCATGCAGGCCATTTTTATGTTCAGTCGAATCAAGTAATTCGCGCGTGAGCCAAGGCTTCCGAGCATTTTTCGATTTCCTTCTTGGACGCAATTGAAAATGTGTATCGTACAGGGCTTTGAAGAGGTCAGTGAATTTGCATATGTTGTGTCACTTATCTTGAGTTGCGTAGACAGGGTTCCAGTCCTGCTTACTAAGGGAACGATGAAACGAATTAAGTGTAGCAGGGGTAATTTCTCGTAAGAATTTTGTTTGTCTGGTTTTTTAGCTAGTACATAAGATTTTGGACGTAACATTACTATTCCAAAGTGGTCACTGAGGCCAATGCATACAGTACTTGCAGTCGTTAAATCTGTGTTAATATTTGTGATAAATATATCTAGTAATGAGAAACTATCTGGAGGGACACGAGTGGGTTCTGAAATGGCATTCCAAAATCCACATGCATCCATAATGCCACAGACCTTCTTTTGTGCGCTCGTCGGTAAAAGCATATTCAAATTTATATCGCACACTAAATAAAGATCTAACTTATTGTCTGTCACATAAGCAAATATATCCTCTAAAAAATTAAAAAAATGTGTCGAAATCACCGGAGGACGGCCGGTATACGACGCAAAAAAGATTCAATTCAGAGCGCAAAGTAAGTACCTCGTAATCTGGAGTAACCGCACAAAATTCAGATTCATCTTCGCAAGTTATGTTTTCTTTTGTTAAAATGGAGACGCCAATTCCTCGCTTAGTCGAACGATATGGAAAAAATGATGGTAACCAGGCAGATTGAACACGTCTGATTCCTGTGTGTATAATGTTTCTGTGAGCATTATAACAAAAAATACTACGCCGAACATGTCAAGTACAAGCATCAGTTCGTCTTCCTTATTTGCAACCGAGCGCAAATTTTGGTGCAAAACAGATAATGCCGGGATTTTGCTTTTCCTGTAGTTTTAACATCACATGGTTGAAGAACCATTTGAAAGAAGGAAGTCTAAAGTACGACTGTCATTACGGCTAAACCAACTTTGTCAGGTCATCAGTGTACTCGACAGAAACGGCTGACGAGGCATCTGCTTTTTGGGCATAGATTTTCCCATGCCGCGTCCACAAATAGTTCCAGCCAACTGCTTTTCGCTTGTTGTTTGCTGCGCCAAACAGCCGTTTTGTTGCTGGAGAAAGGCGCTCATTCACAAAGATCGGGACCTTTGGTTTGAGGTTTAAGTCCTCGGACGTAAGGTTTTGTTTCTTCGCCTTTAAAGGCGTCGCGCTTTCGCCTGCGCGTAAACTGGACGACAATGTTAGGTGCAGTAGTGTTACCGGCTGTTCGGACTCGGTGGCATGCCTCAATGTCAGCACTTTCAAGAGGAACGCTAATAGCTACGCCAAGTTTCTTGGTGATTGAAAGAGTGGTTTCATCCTTGGTTTGCGGCACGGCCGACATTTCAACTTTGAAACATGGGGAGTGCTGTTCATTTTGGCCAGGACGAATTTCATGATATTTTAACTGCGAGCGCAGGGCATCACCATCCTCCTGTAAAATAGTGACACATTTTCTGACCTCTTCATTTCTTCTTCAACACTCTTAACTGAAGTTTTCATTTCTTTGTGGCTTTGATTTATATATGTCAAGCTGCTCTTAATTTCTCGGATATCTTTTCTTAGTTCTCGCTCTAATCCTTCTTTAAATTCTTTGAATTATTGCTTTACTTCATGCTTGAAATCTTCAAATTGTTTCACAAGTTCTTTCGACATTTCGGACATTTTGCCCAAAGGGTATTCCAATGATTTACAGTTCATGTGGCACGATCCAGATGCAAGCAAACGAAAGCAGGATTTCAAATCAAACGATATAATACATAAAGGTAAAACTTGCATGTGGCAGCAGCAATGTTGCAGATACGGTTAAAGTAATGTGACAGCCAGGAAAAATCCAGCAACTAACCTGTAAGACACGGAAAAAGGTGCTTAGCGATGTGCTCGCTCCGCCACTGCCGCTGCCAATGCGACGTCTTCCTTCCGTTGAGGAAATATACAGCCCTTGTAGCTGTTGACGTCAGGTATAGCCGTTAACTTTGAAGATATTTCAGCCAGGTACAGGTGCACTCCACTGCTGTGGGCAGGCTTTCAGCAAAAAACGGGTACAAGCGGCGGACGGGCGTCGGAAGGCGGGCGAAGTTTCTCGGGACGGTACTCCTGTAAGACACGGGAAAATGAGCTCAGCGATGTGCTCGCTCCGCCGCTGCTGCTGCCAATGCGATGTCTTGCTTCCATTGAGGAAATATATAGCCTTTGTTGCCGTTGACGTCACGGATAGCCGTTAACTTTGAAGATATTTCAGCCAGGTACAGGTGCACTCCACTGCTGTGGGCAGGCTTTCAGCAAAAAACGGGTACAAGCGGCGGACGGGCGTCGGGAGAAGTTTCTCGGGACGGTATACCTGTAAGACACGGGAATATTCTGCTGAAGTGCTACATGCAAGCTTATAATATAACTTAGGAAGAATTGGACTTTTCTTCGTAGTATACATTGAATTTGTGCTCATCAGAAAACAAAAAATTTTGTTGCAGATAAATTTTGTAGTCCTATTGCTTGTCATGTCACATCAGGATTTCCTCTATGAAATGCGTCAGGGAGAATTTTAGTTTTAATTTGAATTAATTCATTAATTGAAGTCATTCTTGACAACACATTCATTTGGTTTCTCTCGAATATTGGTTGTTTTCAAAGAAATAATGTTCCATGATGAACATGATGTGTTACATAAATGTCTCGTAGCAATCATTGACCGGGCTGCTACTGGTCAGAGGAGTTCATTGTGAGGAAAAGGAACGTAATTTTACGCGCTGCAAGAAATAACTCTCTCAGCAGAGTTTCTCAGCTGCTTGAAGATAGAACTATCCTGGCAGTTGAAAATGCCATTATCTTAGCGTTATCCTTACCAATAAGCCCAGATGGTGAACGCATGTTTCAGATATTTGTTCAGTGGCATTAAGAAACTTGTTGATTATAATGAGGAAGCTTAACCTTAGGAAGCCGCACGATGAAGCAGTGCGTAAAAGACAAAAAACTTCTGAAAATTAGCATGTTATTCCTAAATTAATAGTGAAAAAAAAACCTTCTTCCTTTACAAAGACTACGCACGTTTCTTTCCATGTTTCATTCTTAGAACATTGGCTTTAGTCATATACAGAATGCTAATATTGTCTGAAAGAGCTTTTGTGGTCTCTGGAGCGCGCATTTCTTCTTGCTACATGAAGATAACCTCATAGTTGTCTGCAATCTCTTCACAACCTATAGCGAGCAACTTACACAGACGTCCGTTATTCTTGAACAATGTTTTCTTTCGTCGTGTGAGCTGTGTCGCATTCGGCGCTTCAGATTTCGTGGTAGGCAGGAAAGCATTTTTTACCAATATATTTTGCAACATAGCTTGTGGTACGCACGCCTGACAATGAGCCACGCGTCACTCTGCTCCGGGATCAGGCGAACACCCTCAGCACGTGCCTAAGGTGCGCTGCGCCACTTCAGGTACGAGGCGGTTCGTGACCACAGCCTGCATGCGCCCTGCCTCTCACTTCGTGCATTTATCGCACTCATCGGGTGGGGCGCATGGTCAGGAAGACGCCCCATACGCTTCTTAATGCTTCTCAGATGCCGCACATAGCCGCGAAGTGAGAGCCCGAAGGCATGCAGTGGGTCCAAGATACGTATGAACAGCTTGGGATGCTGCCCAGGAACGTGCTGCCTGATAACAACCGGCAATCTGGGCCCACATATTTGATAAACAGAATGGAGAAGCATTTACACCAGCCGGCACTATGAGGGATACTCTAAGATAATTGTATCCCGTATTTATATTTTCCTACTGCCAAATGCCAATTATCCAAAATGGGACCATTTGTATGAAACTCACTGCCAGTGAAAAACAGAGAGGCTTTAGGTGTTTATTTGTCTTTAAAAATTTGCCAAATCTTTGTCATTGCCTTTGTTCTGTCTTGTTTATATCAAAACTTGTTTTTCCTGCAAAAAGCATCCACAATTACTCGGCTCTGACAAGAGCGAAAATATGTTTTCTTACCAGTAATATTTCAGTAAATAAATAAGCCGACCATAAATGCTAAAGTTGCGATGTTTTCTACAGTCATCATGCAATGTGCGAAAAATATTCGAAGATGCGGAACAAAACTTTGAAGCGAAACAAAAAATTTAGATATATATGCTCCAGGTATAGAACATCCGCAAATAAAGGTTAAACACGCGCCTGTAACTATTAAGATATTGGCCTATATTGGCCTGCAGTGCAATAAAAGTGAGACCTAAATTAGATTATGTTTCTGAAATTACGGACCCGCATCCTAAGAAAGGCTATTTAAAGCCTGGGCGAGTCCAGAAAAAAGCTGCCAGATTTATATACAAAAAATGCACCAGTAAAATTTTCCGGTCCTTCTTAATGTTATAAAACGGTATGCAAACATTAGAAACAGGCAGAAAAATTAGTCTCCATGTGCTGCTGCAGAATACCCTTTCTGGGCAAACTATATGGCCCTTGTACAGGAGCACCATACAATCGTGAATGTATGCCTACAAGTTGGCGTTTGCGAGAGGACCTTGACGTAATATGCAAGTGTTGTGAAAGGAGATCGAGCCTCGAAACATGCAGGCATCACGAAAGTTCACTTTTTGGCAGTTTGTTGTAATCTGCACTGCCGGTAGCTGAGTTCTGTTGCTCATTTTTTTGTTGCTTAGTATGCACCGTATTGTTGATTTAGGAAAGTCAGTATTCATACGTAGAGGGTTGGGCATGTCAGGAACGGAACATAGCAAATGGATTTAGGATCAGCGAACAGAGCAGAAGGAGGAAAGGGCCATCGCTCTGCACTCCTCAGAGGAGGAGCTCTCAGCAGGAAAGGAGGCAAGCCAGAGCGAAGTGAAGATCCTTGAACTAAGACTTGTGTTTTGAAAGCGAGAAGTTCCGGAGTGAATGCAGCGGGCAGCTTTCCATGCCATTAACAGCACAATAGTAAAGAGATGAGAGGTTACTGAGGAGATAGTGAACGATGAAGGTTCGGCATTGATGAAGGGTGCGCAGTGAGAAAGTGAGGCTGTGGTTCAGGAGACACTTGGAAAAAGCAGCAACAAAGAGGGACTTCAAAGACATGCAAGCCTGGAGGTCGAAAACCCAATAGTTGCCAGTCTGTATAAGGCGAAGAGGCTCGAAGAAAGACGTCGTTAATCACGGGACACCTCGAAAGTGTTCGGACACATTTTGAGACATAACAAACGGTGCCTACAGTCACCAGGTCTTATCGGTGGCGCCAAGCCGTGAGGAAAAGTGCGTAACGCGTGCGTGGCTGCTCTGACGAGGGCAGCCAGGGAAGAATGTCGCCAAAGCCTCTGACTCGAAGTGAGAAGGAGGAGAGAGCCCCGTTTTGCTTTCCCTTCGTGGTCACTAAGTCATTTTCGGCTCTGCATTAGCTACCAACTCAGCGCGAACGGCAAGAAAAGATTAAGGCCCTTTTCGTTTGTTAAACCCCTGCAGTCCAAAAGATCGTCAGACAGCAGCCCCAGAGGGGGCGGTTAAAGGGCTAATCCTTTGAATGGGACGAGGGGGGGGGGGCATTTACGTGTGCTTGTTGCGGTGAGACTACAAGCTGACGTGGTTTTATTTTTTTTGGTTTCGTATGAAGTAACTGTGTTTTGTATTTCTTCGGTGGTAATGCAATGTGCAAATGTAGTGTCAGCTACCATTTGTTAGGGGTGATCGCTGGAGTTTAGGCCAAGTGCCTTGCGAAGAAATGCCATTTTATGAGTTGAAATCTTTTGGTGCATTTTTTTTAACTGATCTGAGGTGCACATTCGCACATCTGCAGGTGTGCTATTGGTTTTTCGTTAGTGCAAGCGGGAAACTGGTGGAATAGATATGCTGCAGAAATGTATAATTTATAAATGAAGCCGATTGTTTAGGCCTACAAGATGGCGTTTGGGTGCCAAGTTTGCATAGCGCATGTAATGGAATATGCCACCAGCACGTGAAATGAAGGTGTGAACCTTTTATGCAGAGAAGATTGTGGATTTCATTTGCTATTGAGTGTACCTAGAAAATCGAGTAGTAAGCATATGTAACTAGAATTTGTATGAAGGTTTTATCTCAGCTAATTCTGGTATCTCGCACGTTTATGCGTTACAAGCCTGCGAGCAAAATTGTATGAATTTATATTAATATGGAATAAAAACTGTCAAGATTTTACGTTGGTTAAACCGATTGTAGCGCGAAAGCTCGCGATTTTCATCTTGCTGAAAATTTTTAACTTGGCGTTATTCGTTTTTTTTCGCGATGCTTACTTGTTTGGCTCGAGGCCCGTTTTGCTGGTGCATAAAATTACCTGAAGCCACTTATGTGTGTCTTCAGCTTCTTCATCCTCAGTGTCAAGTTAAGTGAAGTAAATATTACTTTCAGAGCTGTATAAGGGGAAGATCATAGTGTGCAATGCACAGCGCAAAAGTGTGCTGCAGTTTAACACGAGACAAGTTCGGCTGTAGAGATCGCCTAGTCGACGCCTTTTTTTCTTTTCATGGCTTGTACATAGTTCTTGACTGTAGTAAATACCATGTCTCAAAACAAAACACAGCGGCAGCCTAGTGCACTCGCGCAGTTACCGTTGAATCTGATCTGTACGCGCCGCTGTGAGTTCGACTCCCAGTCATTCGTCATCCTCTGCTTTCTTTCTTAACATAACATGGCATTGCTTTTGCTAGCCAACGGCACAAGATAAAAAGATAACAGTATCCTTGGTCGGTGAGTGAATGAGTACTTTGGCAGTAATATTTTGAAGGTGGGGGGCGTGTCACCAACACCTCATTTGTTATGCATTTTAATCTCTTGTTTTATTATTCACATGTAGGCGGTACATGTGGTTAAAAATATAATGTGCCTTAAACTTTTGGGTATAGTCCTATTCGTCGTGTACGTGTACGAATACAGTGGAGGGTGCACGCGTAGCTTGTTCTGTTTGTATTCTTTCTTTTATGGTTGTCAAGACGACACCTAACACTACAGAAGTAAGGGCGGAAGTGCATCTTTTTTGTTTGTGATGTACATTTTTTTTTTGGTTGCAAGGTGCCCTCAACCGCGGCCCACAGCCAAAGCTACCTTCACCCCACTGTAACAGTGAGGACAAGAAGAAATTGGTCTGTGGAAATGCGCGACAAAACCTATAATAAGAGGCCCGCCCGTTGCTCGCTTCATTTCTCCTCGGGGGGGTAGAACTGCCGCCGAGCGCTCCTGGGATTCCAAGCCGCTAACAGCTCTACACCTCCCTGGACAACCCGTTTGCGATTCTGGAAGGACCACCACCTTTGATAATTGCTTCGTATCGTGGTGAAAGGACTATCGCGATGGCCCCGGTGAATGTATGCTGGTTTCAAAATCCCTGCAATTTGAACTTTTAGATTAATTTTCCTGTTGATCTGACATCTTTAATTTTAACCGCTTGTGTGTAATGTGCATACAATTCAGCGGCAGAGTGTAAATACGTGCATATAGGGCTGTATTAGCAGCCATACGCCGCGTTTGTCCTGCCTCTGTGTATTTTCGTCAAATATATTTGTTTTAGTTTTTACATGAATTCCTGGCTCTTTCTTATTCGCAACGCTGAACATAACCTCGATAAAGACGGGCGTAAAACTCCACCCGCTTTTGCCTCGGTTAGGGAAGGTACGTTGAATTTCTCCGCAGCAGTCACAATTTGCTTGGTCCAATTTTCTTCAAAACAAACGCTCAGAAGTCCTATTTTACCCTCGAATCGTGGGCTAGTGGAATTCACTTCTGATTAGTGTGTTTGACTAGAATTATTTCTTAGCTACATAAAAGAACAAATTCTTGCAATCATTAGGCGATGGCGAAGTGTAATCTGTAACTCTTTTTGCGCACTCTATTCATTCATGTAATATTTTTAGGCTCCTGTATACTTACTTTTTCTTTCCTCAAACGTCTTCCTACTTGGGCCAAAATACTGGCTTGCAATATCAGTGGCTAAAAAATTTTTATCAGAAAAACTCAGTGCAGGCTCAAAGCTGCCACAATGGCATTACAACCAAATTTCAATAGAATTTGTTGAGAATTTCTCAAAAATGAAGAATAAATTTGAATATTTCAATGACCTTTCAACAAAATTTCATGTACGTGTTTGTAGATTGAACGGGAAACCCCAAAGCTACCCGTTTGCTAATAAGCTCCAGCACAGTTTCTTTCCTCAGCCGAGATTACTAACGAAAAATGCCCGTGCTTCACGAGAGTGAAGCTCTTTTATGCAAGTAAGTGGCATCTTGGGCATGTTTCCTCTTGATACCAACGTGACGACATACCACCCACGTTATGCCACTAGGAGCAGTGACCAATGGTATAACAGCTAGTGAAAGGAAACGAAATTATGCGTTGCGAAATAGACCCTCAGCATGTTTTCTGCCTGTCTAAAATTATTCATTCAATTCTTCGTTTTGCCCGCGCTACTTTTGGGCAACTAGCAAGAATAAATCCAGCATAAGATAATGCTTTGTTCCACAGCTGTCGAAGTACGGTTTGCAGTATAAGGCTTCATGTCTTTACTTTCGCATTCAAATTCAGGAACCATACACATGGAACTTGCTAAATATTGCCACCTGGTGTTCTCAGGTGGCGCTGAAGTGTCTTCGAAGACGTTGAAGTGTCTCGCGCTGGCTGGCTGGCTGCTTGCTGTATTCTGCTGGTTAGCGACCTGTCTCCCTGTTTTCCGTTACATATTTTGGTGTAGGCGCTGGGTAAAGATCCCTGTATATGTCTCATACTCCTCCGGATACCCTGGGCTCCAGTCCTTCGCTAGTGGACACCCCCGTGCACCGTGCTAGCCGGAGAAATCAAGGCCTACCTCCCGAACACGGGCTTTTGGAGTCTGCCAGAGCACCCACCCATCGACCTGTCATGCCAGCTGCTGCCTACTACACCTTGCAGAATCCGCGACTGCCCAAACCATTCCACGGCAGTCAGCTCGAAGACGTAGAGGACTGGCTTCTCGAGTTTGAACGCGTGGCCTCATTCAACCAGTGGGACGACGCCGCTAAACTTCGAAACGTCTTTAGTCTCGAGGATGGTGCACGTACCTGGTACGAAAACCGAGAAGACGCCCTAACATCATGGCACGAGTTCCGCCGACGCCTGCTGGAGACCTACACCAGCACGGATCGTCGAGAACGGGCTGAACGGGCTTTGCAGTCTCGCATTCAGATGCCGAATGAGACTGTAAGCATGTACGTGGAGGATATGACTCTGCTCTTCCGGCGAGCTGACCCGGCCATGCCCGAAGATAAAAAGGTGCGCCATCTCATGCGCGGCGTTAAAGAGCAACTTTTCGCTGGCCTCGTGCGCAGTCCACCTGGGACTGTTGCTGAGTTTCTCTCGGAGGCGGTCACGATGGAGAAGATGCTCTTGCGGCGGTCTGCCACCTACGACCGGCCGGTACTCGCCGCTTCACTTACAGAGCCGCTTCCTGCCTTCGGGGCTAACCCTGGTCTTCTCCGCGACCTGATCCGCTCCGTTGTGCGCGAAGAGCTCCAGGCGCTTTTCGGTGCTCCCCTGCCGACGGCCGGCTCTCTCGCTAGCCTGGTCCGCGAAGAGGTTCAAGCCTTGAGACCTTCGTTCCCGTCCGTTGACCCGCCGCCTTTACCAACGGAGTGCCGTCGTCCAACGTACGCTGAAGCCTTGCAACGTCCTGCGCCCTCTTCGGCGCAGTTTCCTCCGTCCAATCAAGGCTCGCTGTTTTCCGCACACCCCGACACGTACTACATCGACAATCGACGATCACCCCAGCGGAAGACGGACCTGTGGCGTGCTCCGGATCGGCGGCGTCTCTGCTTTCACTGCGGGGAACCCGGTCATCTGTATCGCCAGTGCCCGTATCGACAGCTTGGGCTGCAGGGGTTCCCTATCGACATGCCCCGTCCACCAAGAGGTCAACGACCCCGGGAGATCGAGGACTACGTAGCCCAGCAGCGCATGGCGACAATTCCCCAGCGGCAGTCTCGGTCTCCATCACCACGCCGACCTTCGCCACAGCCCCAAAGCTCCTCCTGGATGGCGCAGAGACGGTCGCCAAGTCCCCGCCGGGAAAACTAAAGAGAGCGACCTCAGGGGGCGAGGCCGCTGGCAATCGATACGAACAAGACCCCCCGACAACGCGAACAGCGACCGACCGCGATTTAAAGGCAACGACTGCAGTACCTGAACTCGGAGATCGATTCTCGTTGGATATACCCGTGCTTCTCGATGGCTATAAGGTTAGTGCTTTGGTGGACACTGGCGCTGATTTCTCGATTTTAAGCGGAAAGCTAGCGGCGCTTCTTAAAAAAGTAATGACACCATGGTCCGGCACGCAGATTCGCACGGCTGGCGGACATGTCGTAACTCCGCTTGGCCTATGCACAGCAAGAGTCCAAATTCGCAGCTCCACATTTGTTGTCAGCTGCCTAGTTCTACCGAACTGCTCCCGTGACTGTATCCTTGGCGTTGATTTTCTCCGAGAGTATGGAGCTATTATTGACCTCCGAAAGCGCACTGTCACATTTTCTACCGAGAAAGCTGATGTTTACTCCGAGGACTGTCCACGCCGCGCCGCCCTTAGAATATCCGCCGAGAGCGTTTGGATTCCGCCACGCGCCAGCGTTTTTGTGAGTGTTCACTGCGACGGACTACGTGAAGGGACAGCGGTCGCAGAGGGCAACCTGTCCCTTTTGCTCACCCACGGCATCTGCTCAGCGCGAGGTCTCATCCATCTCCGCGACGGCTGCTCTGAGCTCCTGGTGACTAACTTCTCTAACGAGCCCCGGCACCTTTTTCGTGCTACTGCCATCGCATTCGCCGACCCCTTAGCGGAGGTTTCTGAATGTTTCGCGTTCGAAGCTGTTAGACCTGTGCGCCCATCCCTTGACATCAGCCCGGACCTTTCGGTGACTCAACAGCGAGAACTACGTGCCCTCCTACTTGAATACTCCTCCTGTTTCGCTTCTTCGTCGAAAGTCCGGCAAACGGCTCTTCTCAAGCACCGCATCATTACGCCCGACGATGCCCGCCCCATCCATCAGCAGCCGTACCGTATCTCACCGAAGGAGCGTGAGGCGATCCAAACGCAGGTGAAGGAGATGCTTTCAGATGGAATCATTCAACCTTCCAGCAGCCCCTGGTCTTCACCTGTCGTGCTGGTGAAGAAAAAGGATGGGACACTCCGCTTCTGCGTGGATTATCGGAAACTGAACATCACCAAAAAAGACGTCTACCCGCTGCCTCGTATCGACGACTCGCTCGACAGACTTCGTCGCGCCCAGTACTTCTCCTCCATTGATTTAAAGAGTGGGTACTGGCAGATAGAGGTCGACGAGCGGGACCGCGAAAAAACGGCGTTCGTGACACCCGACGGACTGTACGAATTTAAAGTGCTACCTTTTGGGCTATGTTCAGCGCCGGCAACTTTCCAGCGGATGATGGATACCGTTCTCGCTGGACTAAAATGGCAAACTTGTTTGGTTTATCTCGATGATGTCGTCGTATTTTCCGAAACCTTTGCCGAACACCTTGAACGCCTGAGGACAGTATTAGATGCCCTCCGATCGGCCGACTTAACGCTAAAGCCCGAGAAGTGCCACTTTGGGTACAAAGAGTTGAAGTTTCTCGGTCACCTCGTGAGTGCCGATGGCGTTAAGCCCGACCCCGAGAAAACTGCTGCCGTCGCCAACTTTCCTGTTCCTGCAACAAAGAAAAGTGTGCAACGTTTTTTGGGTCTGTGCGCATATTACCGCCGCTTCATCGCCGACTTTTCAAAGATTGCCGCACCCCTGTACCACCTCACGCGCAATGATACACAGTTCGTGTGGGCTGCCGAGCAGCAGGAGGCTTTTGCCGAGCTGCGCAGACGACTGCTAACATCCCCTGTTCTTGCGCACTTTG
>NC_135497.1:382706895-382822871 GCF_052857255.1 Amblyomma americanum | reverse complement strand
GAGCCACCTGTCGAGTTAGTTGAAGGTGTCTCGGACGCGCTGTTCTGAGCAGCGCATAGATTGAGTACTGTTGTGCTCGCGCTTCCTTCCTGCAGTTGAGTTCGGCGAATTTGGACATGGGGAGGATTCCCTGAGGACCACCGCGAAGGTGGGTGAGCCCTCTGGGGGAGACGTGGCTGCAGGAATTCCGGAAGCAGCGACGACCATAGCGTCCCCACGTATTCGTTCCGGTCATCAGGCGACGAAGTACAGGATCAGCGTTGCCCTCTTCAGTCACGCTGGGATTGAACAATTGCCCGAGTGCCGCGCCTTCGACAGAGGTTAAGCGTTCCGGTCATCAGTACAAGATCTTTCAACCCCTGCTGGGAGACAGTCTGCATTCCTGTGTCACGCAGGCGCCTTCCGGGTCCACATGGGCGCGGTCAGGACGCACGTGCGCGCCCGCCTGGAGGCCGCGGGGACGACAACGTGACCGGGTCCTGTTCCCTTTCCCTCAACCAAGCTGCGAGAGAACATCAGGACCGCCCTGCCGTGGGTAGTAGCATCAGTGTCATCGTGTGATTGGACATCATTCTTCGAACTATATTCCCCAGCTAGGGATCTGGGGAATACGAAGAGTATTTAAGGAGCTGCTGGTTTGGTACCAGAAGAGAGCCCCCCTCTTGAGAGATACCAGAGACTCCCGACTGCTAGAAACTATCTTTACTGAGAAGCACTCTCAATTGCCCTACTTGTACATTATGTAAATAGTCTGTATAAAGTTTTCCTTCTTCCAATCGTCCTCGTCTCTTCTCCGGCCCAGTCACGCTACCTGAATCCCAACAACTGGTGGCAGCGGTGGAATGCTACTACCTGAATCTCAACAACTGGATGGCAGCTGTGGGACGTCCACGTGAAGTTACCGGCTCCAACGGACCTCGGCAGCTACGGGACTGGCGGGCGTCAGCTATGCCTTGGCAGAGTGAGTGCCCAGTGTTTTCCGTTCATTTCGCCAGACCGTACTAGCACAGGCAGATGCTAGGTGCGGATTCCTGTTGTCTGGGAAATTGGTTTAGGGAAACTGATTTGACCACATCATGCTAGGGCTTTTGTTTCAGTGGGCTTGCTAACGCATGGTGGAACTCACGATGGAGAAGTTAAAAGTGCAGGAGCTGCTCGAAATTTTCCAGGAACAGGGGATTTCGCTACGTTCTGCGAAAAGAAAAAAAGAAATTCTCGAGGTGATGCGGCAGGAGGAGGTGACTGTTGAGGAGGTCGACGAGGCTTGGGAAACGATTGTTGGACACAAAGAAGAACAGAAAAGACGGGAGTTGTGCGAGCAGAAAGAAAAAGAAGAGCTTCGGTTGGCTCAAGAAAGACGGGAGGTTCGTGATGCAGAGGAATAAGCGAGAGAACATGCTCGAAAAATGAGGGAGCTCGAAATCGTTTCGAACGGAGTGAATATGGCGCGTCTTAGCCCTGTAGCTTCGGTAGAGGATCAAGGGAGGCAGAGATTGCAGGATCTCGTCTCACCATACCGCGTGGGAGGCGATTTGCACTCTTTTTGGTAAATTTCGAACGCGCATGCGGGAAGGTGCACATCGACAAGAGCGCTTTGGTCGGAGAAGTTACTTCCTCTCCTTCCGTGCGAGGCGGCCGAAGTGGTGGCTCGCCTCTCACGGGAAAAGTGTGATTACTACGAGAAGGTAAAGAGCGCACTGCTTAGGAAGTACCGGTTTTCTGCTGAAGCCTTTAGGCAGCGATTCAGGCAGGCAAAGAAAGGCGGAGAGTCGCTTACTGACTTCGCGTACCGGCTTAAAGTCAACTTAAACGAGTGCCTTAAGACCGCTGAGGTGCACGGAAGTCATGACAAGGTACTGGAGTGCATCGCACTAGAGCAGTGCTATAGCGCAATTCCAGAAGATCTGAGGACATGGCTGCAAGATAGGCTAACAGATATAGACCTAGACAAAGCGGCACAGCTCGCAGACGAGTATTACGTTCGCCGAAACCTCCAAAGCAAGGCAGGGTACGATAACAGGTTAGGAAAGGGAGAAACCTATTTAAAGAGAATCCCCGACCGAAGAGTGCCACCAGCACGCCGGGATCACCGAGTAGAGGATTCGGGATCAAAAGGAGGAGGTAGCGAAAAAAAGATTAAGCCACCCAAATCGACCGATTCGCCGCAACAGGAGGCACCTGGAGCTCGCACGTTTGAAGCGGGAAGCCCATTGTCTGCTATAATTGCAACAAGGAGGGTCACATCTCATTGAACTGCAAACAGCAAAAGATGGCGTTCGCGTGCATGCGAGAGTCGGAGGAAAACCTCTAATTGCTGGAGCCATACATGCGGGACGTGGTGATAAATGGCAAGAAATTCAGAGCACTGCGAAATTCAGCGACTACCATGGATGTTGCTCACCCGTCCTGTGTTTCCTACACGGACTATACCGGCGAATGCACCTGATTTAAGCAGGTGGCCGAAGAACAGAGTGCATGCTTGCCTATAGCGAAGAGGGGACTCTAGAGGGGACTTTTGGCTGGCTTGTCACAGAAGCGGCAGTTAGCGCAAACTTGCCGACACACTTGCCATACCTGTTTTCGAACAAATCCGAGCAGCTGCTGAAAGAGAAAGGTCTCTCTTTCACCTCGGGCTTGGCTTGCATGGCGCTAACACGTTCTCGAACGCGAGAGCTAGCAAAGAAACTCGACTACGCTCCGATAAATGAGCAGGCACCGAACCCTTCTCCCGACCAGCCGGGATCCTTTCAGGAAAACTGGTCCGCCTAATCCGCATGAGCATGACCATGAAGGTGTTCCCGACCGAGCGGTAGCTCATAAAATCCAAGGAACTGCCGATTCCGTAGAGAATGGGGCAACGGGAACCAACGCGAAGGGTTCGACGTTAACACCTGCTTCGACTTGTCTGAGGAATTGACTAAGGTTGATAGGAAAGCACTCATTGCAGAGCATAAAAGTGACCCATCGTTAAGAGCTCTAAGCAATAATGTGAGAGAGGGAGTCGCCAGAAAGAACATCAGCTTACATGAAAAATCAGGCCTTTAGTACCGGAAATACTGTGACTCCAAGGGTGTGGAAACCTGTTTCCCCCCCTCCATTTAGATGCTGCCCATCTTCATCGTCGGCCGTCGGGACGGACAGCCTCGGCTGGGCGAGGAGGGAAGTCTCCCTCATGGGGGAAAGGGAACGGAGACGGGAGCGCCACCTCGTAGGTTACGCGGAATTCTGCGGAACCGGAGAGAGAGAGTCTCTTCGGGATCCGGCCAGCGTCGTGAGCAATTGGAGCCGCACGCTCCCGCCACCTTCCGCGTCAGGCGCACGGGGATCCGTTGTGCCTTGCCGCTGGACTTCTGGTTCCAGGCAGCGAAGCGAGCGCAGCAAACGCGCGCTCTGACCGCCTTCCCCAGCAAATGCTAGGGAACGGCTTTGCCCCAAGAATGCGGCGCGCACGGGAAAACCCGGCCGCCATTATCGGCGCATACAAACGTTCGCCGCCGATACCTCCGAAGTCGCGCCCCTGCCCAAGCCGGTAAGTCGGAAGTCCTTCTTACGTAGCCTTCTATTTCCAAGGAATGCCTCGTTGATGTTTTGTAGCTAGCTGGCCCGCTCTGTGTATTAATTGCAAGTGTAATAAATAGCATATGAGTGTTAACGCTGTCGTCCCTTCCCTTTGTCCCTCGAGCACGAACCCCTCCGCGGTTAGCGAGCGGGAACGCTGCATCCGCGGAGTGGGAGTGCGGGCGAGGCGAAAGGCTTTGTCCCCCCGTATTTCCATAAGGGACGCGCATATGAGGAACTCCTGGTGCCTGAGAACTACCGGCGGCAGCTTCTAGAGCTCGCACACGGAAATGCATGGGTGGGCCACCTGGGCATAAAGAAAACAAAAGTTAGATTAGCCCTCGAATATTACTGGCAGATGTGGAACAGATGTGGAACAGCTTGTTAGATCTTGCGACACCTGCCAGCGGGTCGGCAAGTCGACGGATAAATGGAAAGCGCCCATGACACTAGTTCCCATCATTACAGAGCCATTTCGACGTCTCGTAATAGATACTGTCGGCCCGCTGCCAGCGTCCAACTCTGGTTGTCGCTACATTCAGACCTCACTGTGCGTGGCAACCAAATTTCCCGAGGCCGTTCCCTTGAAGGAGCTAAGTTCCGCATGTGTTGTACACGCCCTTTTGTCAATTTTCCTCGCGTGGGGTTCCCTGCATAGATACAAAGCGATAACGGGAGCGTATTCACAAGCTGCTTGACAACAACGTTCTTTGAAGGGTGTGGGATTTAAAAAATCCGCAGTTCCATTCACCGTGCACCCTCAGTCAAATCCAGTCGAGCGCATGCACTCAGTGCTAAAGCTGATACTCAGGTCTCTGTGTTTTGAGCATAAGGGAGATTGGGAAGGCTGCATTCCAGCAGCACTCTTTGCAATGAGATCCGTCCCCCAGGAAAGCACAGGATTTAGCCCCGCTGAACTAGTCTACGGGCGTGACTTGAGGACCCCGTTGCGCATGCTGAGGGATTCATGGGAGGGTTACGGAGAGGATCCCTGTGTAGTGGACTACGTCCTGAAGCTAGTGGAAAGACTTGCAAAAACCAGAGACCTTGCGGAAGCAAATGTCAGAGCAGCGCAGTCACTGTCTAAAGTGTACTACGACAAATCGGCACGCAAGCGCACCTTTCAACCTGGCGACCAGGTGATGTTGCTGCGTCCGTCAAAAAGGAACAAGCTTGATGTGCAATGGGAAGGGCCAGCTAAGGTGGTGTTCAAGCTTTCGGACACCAACTATGAGGTAAAATTTAAGAACAAACACAATCGGATAATCCACAGTAATTTGATGAAGCCTTATATGCAGCGTAAGCCCATGGCTAACATGGCTCTGAACATGCCACAGGAAGAGATCTCAGACATACCTTATGTCCCACATGAGGACAAGCAAGCAGCGAATGAGCTGCTAAATTCAATCGACAGAGAGCCACGTTTGACGGTAAGTCAACGAGGAGACATGAAAAACGTCATCCGCGTCTTGAGACGGTGTTTTCAAACAAGCCAGGAAAAACAACCCTCATCGAACACGACATTCAGCTGTCCAGCGAACAGCCGATCAGGCGCAAACCGTACCGTGTCTCTCCAAGACAAAAGGAAATCATTGAGACGGAGATCCGCCGTAGGTGCGAACTTGGCGTCATAGTGCCCTGCGGAAGTGACTATACGTCACCAATCGTTATTGTAGAGGTTCCAGGCAAGGATCCGAGACCCTGCGTGGACTACCGGATCTTTAATTCAATCACAGTGGACCAGACCTACCCCATTCCGAACATCGAGTAGAGGGTTGAAACAGTCGCTCAATCAGAATATATATCCTCACTGGATTTGGTTCGTGGTTACTGGCAGGTGCCCCTCACTGAGCGCGCCAGCAGGTACACAGCCTTCGTGTTCCCCGCGGGCACGT
Source organism: Amblyomma americanum (assembly GCF_052857255.1). Classification (NCBI taxonomy): domain Eukaryota; kingdom Metazoa; phylum Arthropoda; class Arachnida; order Ixodida; family Ixodidae; genus Amblyomma; species Amblyomma americanum. The sequence goes on along the minus strand of NC_135497.1, from coordinate 382,817,418 downwards.
TTCGCCCTGTAATGTTGAGCTTCGGCTTGAAAAATGCTCCGTACTGTTTTTCAAAGTTAATGGACCAAGTGCTGCGAGAACTTGCATATTTCGCTTTCCCCTACCTTGACGACGTGGCCGTTTTCTCTCAAAACTGGGAGGAGCACATTGAAAACCTGCGTATTGTGTTGAGCCGACTGCTTGAGGCTGGTTTAACGGTAAGAACAAGAAAATGCCACCTGGGGTGCGCCGAAGTGAGCTATCTTGGGCACGTGGTTGGACGAGGCCAACGCAGACCTGCAGAACTTAAAGTGGCTGCCGCGGTGGAGTACCGTCGCCCAACCACAAAATCGGAACTCCGGGCTTTTCTTGGCCTAGCAGGCTATAACCAGCATTATGTAAAGGGCTACTCTAATTTAGCCAGCCGCCTGACCGACGCGCTGAGAAAAAGTGAGCCTACCAATCTTTCTTGGGACCAAAAGAAAGAGAAGGCATTTCAGAGTTGAAAACGGCCCTAAGCGAGCGTCCAATACTGGCAGCGCCAGATTTCTCGAAACCCTTTATCATACAATTTGATGACAGCGACCGCGGGTGAGGTGCTATTCTTTGCCAGGAAAGCGATGGCAGGCACACACGGCCTGTCCTTTACTTGAGCCGCAAGCTCAGCACGCTCCCGCGTGCGTATAGCACGTCTGAGAAAGAATGCGCATGCCTCGTTTGCGCGCTAAACAAACTGGCATGCTGCGTCTCCGGGTCCCGTTTCACAGTATAAACGGACCATTGCCCTTTGACTTGGGTGCACAATACGTCGCTCAAAAATGGTCGTCTACTGAGGTGGATCCTGGCACTCCAGCACCACAGCTTCGATGTTCGCTACAAGAAAGGCAAGCTCCACACAAATGCCGACGGGCTAAGCCGAGCCTTTTAGCTGGTAAAGATTTTACCAAAAGGGGATGTCCCCCAAATTTTTAGTTTGGAGATTTATTTCATATTCTCTTCCTACTAGAACGCAGCGATGGCGTAGAGGTAGAACATCCGCCTCGCGTGCAAGAGGACCGGGGTTCAAATCCTGGTGCCGCGCAATTCTCCACCGGGTTTTAAAAAAAAACCGCGTGTCGATGGAATTACATAACCAGGCCTGGAGTGCGGCCTGATCTCGGTAACCAGAACCGACAACGCACTCTCTAACCAGAGCAGGATTTGGCCACCCTGGTGTAGTACATGGCCAAAACCTTCTATGATCAAACCAATTAACCCTTGGCCCTCAGTCCCCAGCGGCTGCAGAGCAACTGACCACGGCGGCGGTTAGACCTGTGACGCAGCGGAGGGTGCTAAGAATCTCTGGCTCCGGACAGACCGCCATTGGAATCTGAACCTGGCAACGTTTAACGCTAGAACTTTAGCTAGTGAGGCTAGCCTAGCAGTGCTGTTTGAGGAACTAGCGGGAATTAAATGGGATGTGATAGGGCTTAGCGAAGTGAGGAGGACAGGTGAGGCGTATACAGAACTAAAGGACGGACACATACTGTGCTGTCGCGGGTTAGAGGATAGACGAGAACTAGGTGTGGGATTCCTCATTAATAAGGATATAGCTGGCAACGTAGAGGAGCTCTACAGTATTAACGAGAGGGTAGCAGCTATAGTAATTAGGCTGAATAGGAGGTACAAGCTGAAAGTGGTGCAGGCCAACGCACCCACATCCAGCCATGATGACCAGGCTGTTGAAAGCTTCTATGAGGACGTAGAATCGGCAATGATTAAAGTAAAATCGCAGTACACTGTTCTGATGGGCGACTTCAATGCGAAGGTGGGCAAGAAGCAGGCTGACGACCACGCGGTAGGTGACTATGGGATAGGCTCTAGAAATAGCAGGGGAGAGTTATTAGTCAAATTCGCGGATAGAAATAATTTACGAATCATGAATACCTTCTTCCGCAAACGAGAAAACAGGAAGTGGACCTGGAAGAGCCCCAATGGTGAGATTAAAAATGAAATCGACTTCATACTATGCGCTAAACCTGGCATCATTCAGGATTTGGCCGTCCTCGGAAAGGTGCGTTGTAGCGACCACAGAACGGTAAGGTCTAGAATTAGCTTAGACTTGAAGAGGCAACGGAAGAAGCTAGTGAAGAAGAAGACCATTAACGAGTTAGCCGTAAGAGGGAAAGCACAGGAGTTTAGGATATCGCTGCAAAACAGATATTCGGCTTTAACTGAGGAAGATGATCTTGATGTTCATTCAATGCACGATAATCTGACATCAATAATTACGGAGTGCGCAGTAGAAGTAGGCGGTAGGACAGTTCGAAAGGATACCGGGAAGCTATCTCAGGTAACGAAAGATCTGATTAAGAAGCGCCAAAACATGAGGGCATCTAACCCTACCGATAGAATACAACTAACGGAGATATCAAAGTTAATAAATAAGCGCAAGGTAGCCGACATAAGGAAGTTTAATATGGAGAGAATCGAGCATGCTATAAAGAATGGAGGTAGCCTAAAAACAGTGAAGAGGAAACTAGGCATAGGTAAAAACCAGATGTATGCATTAAGAGACAAGCAGGGCAATGTCATTAGCAATATGGATATGATAGTTAACGTAGCCGAAGAGTTCTACACAGACCTGTACAGTAGCCAATGTAATCAGAGAGTTAATGAGAAAGACAGCAGTGCACAGCAATGCGTCATCCCGCCAGTACGAAAGATGAAGTAAAGAAAGTCTTAGAAGCAATGAAAACGGGGAAAGCAGCTGGGGAGGATCAGGTAACAGCAGATCTGTTGAAGGATGGAGGGGACATCGTGCTAGAAAAACTAGCCACCCTGTATACGCATTGCCTTATGACCTCGACTGTACCAGAAGCTTGGAAGAATGCAACATTATCTTAATTCATAAGAAGGGAGACGCCATGGACTTGAAAAATTACAGGCCGATCAGCTTATTATCCGTTGCCTACAAAGTATTTACTAAGGTAATCGCTAATAGAGTCAGGGCAACGTTAGACTTTAATCAACCAAATGATCAGGCAGGCTTTCGTAAAGGATATTCCACAATAGATCATATTCACACTATCAATCAGGTGATAGAGAAATGCGCAGAATATAACCAACCTCTATATATAGCTTTCATTGATTACGAGAAAGCATTCGACTCAGTGGAAACCGCAGCAGTCGTACAGGCATGGCGTAATCAGGGGGTAGAAGAGCCTTATGTCAAAATACTGGAAAATATATATAGCAACTGCACAGCTACTATAGTCCTCCATAAAGTCAGCAATAAAATTCCAATAGGAAAGGGCGTCAGGCAAGGAGACACGATCTCGCCAATGCTGTTCACCGCATGTTTGCAGGAGGTATTTCGAGGCCTGAATTGCGAACAGTTGGGAATAAGAATAAATGGAGAGTACCTAAATAATCTGCGATTTGCTGATGACATTGCTTTGCTGAGTCACTCAGGAGGTGAACTGCAAATTATGATCAATGAGTTAGACAGGCAGAGCAGATCGATGGGTCTAAAAATTAACATGCAGAACACCAAGGTAATGTTCAACAGCCTAGCAAGGGAACAACAGTTCACAATTGGCAGCGAGAGCCTAGAAATTGTGACGGAATACGTCTACTTAGGGCAGGTAGTGACAGCTGATCTGGATCATGAGAGGGAGATAACTAGAAGGATAAGAATGGGGTGGAGCGCATACGGCAAACTCTTGCAGATCATGAGTGGCAGTTTACCAATTTCCCTCAAGAGGAAAGTGTACAACAGCATAATCTTACCGGTACTCACCTACGGGGCAGAAACGTGGAGGCTAACGAAAAGAGTTCAGCTTTAGTTAAGGACAACGCAGCGAGCCATGGAAAGAAAAATGCTAGGTGTAACGTTAAGAGATCGGAAGCGGGTAGAGTGGGTGAGGGAACAAACACGGGTTAATGACATCCTAGTAGAAATCAAGAGAAAAAAATGGGCTTGGGCAGGGCATGTAATGCGAAGGCAAGATAACCGCTGGTCCTTAAGGGTAACAGAGTGGATTCCAAGAGAAAGTAAGCGTAGCAGGGGGCGGCAGAATGTTAGGTGGGCGGATGAGATTAAGAAGTTTGCAGGCAAAGGATGGATGCAGCTGGCAAAGGATATGGTTAATTGGAGAGACATGGGAGAGGCCTTTGCACTGCAGTGGGTGTAGTAAGGCTGATGATGATTATTATGATGATGATGATGATTCTCTTCCTACTGGAGAGCGTATATCTCCCACTTTCTTTGGAGTAATGCACAGAGGACAAGAGACCTCGGTCCGCACATTGCACCAACGACAGCAGATGACGTTGCTCCGTGCAGGCCCTATTGACATCACGCGAGCAATCAATATGGCGGTCGCTGCCGGTGGGAGGAGTTCCGCGTTCTCAATTTTGATCGCATTTTTTTGAATATACAGCGCGTTTAGGGCAGCCAAATTTCGGAAACTGTTAGTTACTGAAGCACAAAACTGCAGTATGAAGAACGACCATGTCATGGCCCCTTTAAGCGCGCCCTGCCGCACCCGTTTCTGTCACCCGGACCTCAACTTGGCTCCTCCGTCGGCTCTACTCTCGGCGTTTCCCCTCTGTGCGGCAGCGTATGGCGCCGTCGGTGACTATCATCTCCCGTGACTTTTGAATGTTCCTGCCCCGCGGATGTCGTGGCGGCTCCACGTCCGGCGTATCGCCTTGAGTTTATGCACACCCTGCGCCGCATTGCCTGCCTCAGATGTTTCGACGCTTGTGCCGTCCAGCCTCTACTGAACGGATTCAATTCCAGACGCGGGTATCGCGGCCTGGCAGCGCTGCTTCGCGCAGGCGGTTGTTTGTGGTGCCTTCGTGCGTGGAGCAGACGGACCCCTTGGACATCGTGCTTCCCCGCCCCCCACCCCTCTCTACACTGTGTGCGCCTTTACCCTTTGCCAGTATCTTTCCCCCTTCTGCAACCCGACCCGTTTCCTATCTTATGTTCTTTGAGGTTTAGGTTATTGCAAGTTACAAGTGAGATATATTACCTTTCCGGAATCTGCCAGCAGTTGCTCTAACGTAGCGACATTTAAATACTAAATAGGGTCCACAAATCAAGTACTTAAAAGAGACCTTGCTGATCTACAACGGTATACACACAATCACCCATAATAATCAACAGTCAACGCCTTCTTTCACCATCTGTAGTCCAGATCAGACTCCCGGGGGAACTTTAAAAAAAGGCGTCAAGCCTCCGTTCTATATGACTGTTTTCCGGACGGGTAGAAAATTCGCCTAACCTAGAGCAGCACGGTTGTGGTGACCGCTACAAAAGGAGGCAGTTATCGGTCTGCGCTTCTCTTGATAGTTTCAACCCCCAATCCCCCTTCTCATCCTCCTAAATAAGAGTCACTCCTCCGCTCTAAAAACATCGCTCTCACGTTAGTCGCAGTGTCGCTAATGCAGTGTTTGCTGCAGTTTTTAAAATAAAACGCTACAATAAGCTACCATGCACAGCTCCGGTTTATAAGGTATTACAAGCTATTTCACAGCTTGCAATAGGGAGCTAAGCATGAAATAGCTTTCTGGTAAATAAACCTGTGTTGAAAGTCACCTCTGGACCTGTCACCCCTCTAAGCGCGCATCACTACTTTGCGCAAATGCTCTTTTTCGTGAGACTCTGATATATGTTGCATCGGCCCCCACGTGAACGTATGAGCACATGAAATCATCCCGTCGAAAGCTAGACATTAAGTGGTTTTGGGTCCCGTTCTCAACCACCTAAGGGAAAAATTTTACAGAGGTCATGGTGAAGCTGAAAACAGAAAATAATGGCGAATGTAAAGCCGAAAGCGACGCTAATTTCCGTTCCACACCTATTTATCCACGAGCAAAAAGTTCGGTTGCATATATATGGCTTTGTTCGAACGCATGCTGGCGCGAGCATAGCAGCTTGTGCGACTGAAGCTTTGGACCACTCACCCATCACCGCAAGGATGAAAACGGCGTTTATAACAGCCATTTCCATTTGCATATTCTAGAGATCAGTTGGCTAGAAGGAATGGCCCTACAACGACAGCTCATCCGATAGGGTGTAGGCCATCGCATTTAACACCACGGTGCGTCCTTGTAAAGGAGATGGTAGTCGCTGCGCGCAAGAACAAGTGGCGAAGAATACTGCGATGACGCAACGGACAAGTGGCTAAATCATTGCCGTGATACTACAGCCTTCATGGCTGGAACGAACCACCTGCGTGTCCCCGTGCTGGGCGGCACTGTTTGATGAGGCTGAGTGATTGGGAAGCAAGCAAGCGCCTCCACACTTAAAATACCAACAGTAAACTGACACTGGAGAGCGCAAGTATTCGACTGATCGGCAACGGGTTTTCATGCGTCCACACCAGAACGCCAGAAGGCAGCCTAAACGCGTCGTTAAAAAAACAACGAAGAAAAAATGGCAGGTGCTTAGCTCGGCTATGCTAAGATACATGTAGCAAGTGTGAAACTCCCCGGTTGGCATTGTTCACATATTCCACAACGTATAAAGCACAGGCATAAACGTCCAGTATGACCTGTAGGTTCATGTTTGATTTCAGCACCGAGGCTATCCAAGGATTGAAGGGGTCGCGTCACTCTTACGCCTATTCTCTAGGCTAACGGCACATTGTTCTTCGGTTTCTTGAGCCCGCCGCTGAAGTCTCTTGGTCGCATTCCATCGTTCATCACGGGCCGCCTTCAGTGAAGCTGGACTCAGGTCTCTCCTCCGGCTGCTGTCGCTGCTGCTAGCGGTCGAGACACCGGACGTTAAACGTGCCTGTTTTGCGGCGGCATATTCACGGCGGCGTTTAGCCAGTCGTTCGGCGCGCTGGGCGATTCGTTTCCTCTTCATCTCGTTCCACTGTCGATTCCAGGCCTCCTCCAGCCAATCAGAATTGTCGCCGTCCATACTGTCGCCTCAACTGTGGTTGCGGCGCACGCCAGCTCTCCTTTGTAATCCTGTGACATCTTATCACGCATGCGACGCAGCTGTCGAAGCGAGCGGAGGCGAGCGCAACGACGAGGAACGCGGTGGCACGTCCTACCAAACGGCGGCGGCGGCGAGCCGCGCGGTGTGACGTCTTGCCAGATGGCGTGGCGAGCGCGCGAAGCACCGTAACCTTCCGCGGCGAGGCGCGCGTTGTGACGTCACGTGCCTCGATGGAGTACCGGCACGGCGAAATCGCGAGTTTGTGGCCAATAAAGCTTTCGCTTTAAAAGCGGAAGGGCGCGATGCCAAATACGCATACAGCCTGGTCGAGGAAAATTCGAATATTGCGGCTAGATGATTGGCAGGACAGACGCGGTTTGATGAACTTCGACGCGTTCCTGGCGTTGCGTCGAAGGAAGCAGCGGAAAAGTGCCAGGTGGTAGTAGGAGCGGAGAGGATCACAGGAAGACGCCGGTGGACTCCCATCAGCCGCCCCAAGAACTTACCAGCAGCAGGAAAAGCGTAGCCAGGACCAGCCAACGGCGTACCGAAAACCCTTAGGCTGATGCAGGATATCCAAGGAAGCCTCTCGGCAGCACGGACCCTCAGTCCATCGGCTGTCACCTCCACGCTTGAAACGAACGCAGGAGGCTTGCGTCGGTGATCCAAGGGAGGTCCACGGCCGCACAGAACCAACGTCCAACGGCTGCCACCTGCACGCTTGAATGACCCGACCTTCGCTAGGCTGTCTCCCTTCACACCTCGGTTTTCTGACACGTCAGCACTCCGCCTCTCGTGCTCGCCAGGGTCTTTGTCGTCGTCGCTTCGCACACACCATTCGCACGAGCACACGCGCAACGCTGGGCTGGCACGCGCAGCGCTCCGCTGTCGAATGTCGGCGCACCGCTGCTGACGAACCCCATTCAAAAAGCCCCTGAGTATTTGTTGTGCACCTCACACCTGGACTCTCTGCCGCTGTGAAAAGCTACGTTAAAAGCTGCCGAGAATGCCAGCGCCAGAAGACGGCACCACTTAAGCCGGCATGTTTCTCAAGCTCGTTACAGCCTGTTGCGCTCCGTTCGACCTAATAGGGATTTACCTCCTCGGCCCTTTCCCTTTGCTGCAGGCGCCAATAAGTGGTTCATAGTTGCTACAGACTATTTGACTCGCTACGCCGAGACCAAGGCGATCCCTCGTGGCACAGCTTCCGAAGTTGCCGAGTTTTTCCTGCACTATGTCATCTTGCGACATGCGCCCCTTCGTACGTGGTTACCGACAGAGGAAAAGCGTTTACAGCGGAGCTAATCCACCAAATGTTTTGATTGAGCTGCACAACGCCCCGCAAGACAAAGCCTACCATCCTTTGAGCAATGGCTCGACCGAACTATTGAGCAGGACCGTGGCGGATACGCTGTCAGTGTACCTAGATGTCCAGCACAAAGCTTGGGATGAGGTCCTGCCGTATGTCACCTACGCATACAACACCGCCCTGCGGGAAACTACGCACTTCACCCAGTTTATCCTTGTATACGGATGTACAAGGCCAAATCATGCTTGATGCCATGCTCCCGTGCCCAGGTAATGACCAACTCGCCCCAGTTGCTTAACAATTTGCCCAACGTGCTGCAGAAGCCGTCAGCTGGTCCGCGTGCACATCGGGCAATAACAGAGCACGGATGCGAGCCGGTATACAGCCTTCGCCACCGACAGGTTGATTACAAACCCGGTGACCAAGTCTAGGTGTGGACTCCTGTCCGTCACCAAGGCTAGTCTGAGAAACTACTCTGCCGCTATTTTGGCTCTTACAGAGTGCTACGGCGTGTTAGTGATGTTAAGTATGAAGTGCTGCCTGACGGTGCCGCGCTGCCACGGCGCGCACAGCCCAGCTCTGACATTGTGCACGTTGTGCGGCTTAAGCCGTACTATACACGTTAACGGCAAACGTCTTGATGCCGTTGCGCGCTTCAGTTGCGACGCTTCGCTCGTTTTTTGTTTATTTGATGTTTTCTCCCTACGTCGACAGCGATGCTGTCAGAATCACGACACCGCTTCTCTTTTTCATAAGCGAGGGAATCATGCCACCTAGTACTGCCAGGGGCCGCACAGCTGACGATGACGATGTAGTGCTCGCGCTGTCACAGATCGGTCGCCATTGTTGCCTCAGCTTGCCTGGCCTTGTCTGCCTTCCTGCCTGGTATTAAAGCACTCTTCGTCAGCAAGCACGTTGCTATATTATGCGTCAAAAGGAAAACTACTCAGAAAACAGAATAATTATGCTTGTAACACATATTTATAAGGTGATGAAAAAATAATGCCAAACTTCGACTCTCATACTGCTCACGATTGCACACCAGGGAGACACGTTCTTTCAGACTGGCACTGTGTAGTGAAAATGGCCGAGATCTTTACAGCTTGCTACGAGCGCACTATTCACGCCTCGGGCTTGCTGTGCTGTAGAGGCTTTAGCGGCCAGTGCACAGCTCTCATCCAAGTCCGCTACGTGAAGCGACTGCTCGACGTTGGTCATGTGTAAGGCCAAGGCGACACTTTTCGGCTGGTTTCTGAACGCGTATATTTTTGACCGTGGAGGCTACTTCTGATCATGTTGTCCTCCATAATGGAGTCTAATATAAGAAAACGCTAGTAATACTGGCGAAACGCGTGCTAATAATTCATAAGAAAAGAACTGATACATGCGGTAGCTCCAACACTCACGGCGGCAGCGACTGCGTTCCGTCCTCTTCTCTTTTTGCTCGTTCTCGTTTCGTCTAAGCCCCGAGTTGAGTTTCCCCTTCCGGTGGCGATGAGAGGAAATTACTTGATGATGAAATCGGGGTTTCTTGATTACCCGGTTGTTCTACTCGCTAACATTCACATTACTCAAGGAAAGGAGAAGGTTAACTATTTATTTACAACATAGGTAAAAAAACGAGAAGAAACAAAGCAAGGAGAAAACTATTTACATGACTAAATCGTGGATCAGACGAATTCAGCCCCCGCTCAACCCAGAGCGCTTGGTTTTAAACCCTCTGTCTCCGCCCTTAGCGGGGACAGCAACCAATAAGATAACAAACGACCCATCTCGCCAATCAGTGGTTAGGGGAAGGAAAATAAGGTCCGCCCACTGATCAGAGATTGGGGAAAAAGTTCTGATTAAAACATTTGGGAAGGAGCTTTCAAATAACCACACAAACAACACAAATGCGACTTCCGTTCCCCACGCCACCCACGGCACCACAGATGCTAGAAACACGTGCCGACGAGGCGGTGACTCAGGTTGTTGACAGCAACAAAGAGAACACAGTCGTTAAGGGAATAATCCGATTCCTGGTCACCCAGCACTCGGTCCCCACCCAGCTGTATCTCTCCCGCATCGCCGAAGTCTCGTCACCCCTTGACGACGCACACATGTCGACAGCTGTATCTGGTTAGGCTTTTTCAAGGCGGATTATGCCCGAGGCGGCGCGGGTAAACAAGGACGTCCGCTGCAAGACGGAGGAAGTAGGGACCAGACGGCTCCCTTTGATGCGGCACGCGGCGCCGACATTGGCGCGGCCTTTCTCAGTCCGCCCACGAACGGGAGGCCAGGACGGGACGGGTCCGTTTGTTGGCAACTTCCGACCCCACTCGAGCGGCCTTCCTTGCGAACACAAGACCAACGAGTTCGTGGAAAGGTCAGCGAACTCCACACCCCGTGTTATCGAGTAACGATTAAACAGATGTTCATAGACTGGACACGAAGTGTGCGGGATCCGCATTTTAGGAAGACATATTCTTCATTCCTTCATCGGTCCTGCATGACTGTTCAAACGTGCATATGTTGTTTAAAAACCAGTTTGAAAATTTGTGATCGCAGTGGGCAGAGTGCCTACAGGTAACGACGGTGTAGAACCTCTATACTTGGGCTTGTGCAGAAATTGCTTCCATCAAAAAATTTTCCGAAAGTTGAGGCAAAAATCCCCGCGTTGTCATGAAGTCTCCTGTTCTGACACAAGGCTTCAAGATACAAATATATGCTATGTATAATTAATTATGAACCTGTAATGAGATATTTAAAGGGGTCTCACTTACCCTGAAGGAAGGCCATAAAATCACGCCTACCACTACCCAACATCCATCCTAGCAAGACCTACAGATAAAGAAAGGCAGAGTAAAACATTGTTCTGCATTAGAAAGAACGACCCCTGCTCACATTAGGAACTAATGTCAGGTTCACGAGCTCCAAAACTATTAATAAAGAAGCCTGTTTTTCTAGCTACAGGCCGGAGCTATAGTGCATGCAACGGCAATGGCGGGTTAGTTATTAAACACTGAGCAACTTTATTTCTATTGGAAGTCAGGGGAATGAAAGAGCCGGAGTCTTCGTAAGCGTGCCCAGAGAAAAGGTAAACGCCCTCCACATCCAGGACCTCCCACACAGTAAGCTGAGTGGTTTGCAGGGGAGGATGGAAAAATGACAAACCGAAACAAAAGTGCGCGATGACCAGATGATCGGCACGTACAGGCGTTAAATTCCATAGATGCCAAACCTACATGGCCTGCACCACCTTGTAGTAGTAGAATAAATTCTTGATTAGTTTACAGTAATGCTCTTGTCTATTCCCTGTGGGAATCGCGAAGTTAACAGATGCGCCTCATTTTATAAGAGAGCTTAAGGAAACGAAGTCATGCTCCTCAAAAAAGTTCATATTCGCATTTCGTCTAATACCATCATCGATGTACAAACCCGCTGTAGGCACGTGCGCACCAGTGTACAATATTATATTCGATAAATTGTACCTGTAAGCATAGGGCTACACTACCATGGACGCCTGCGCACCGAGATAGTTTCGCGACAACTGCGACGCAAGGTTATTGAATGTGCCATAAGGCACCTTATTTCAAGACACTGAGGAAATGGAAATACCGTGTGCACTCCACTAAGGGCCACCATTTTTTTCGCGATTTTGGCTAAGCGGAGCCCTACAGAAACCCAGAACTTTGCAGCTGAATTCTCCAGATATTTTCCGGGAAAACTACTTTTTGGTATCACGCGGTTTGGCGCTATATATGGCGCTAAGTCGCAGACTTCTTCAAGGGCCTTCATAACTCTCTCTCTCAGCGCTGCTCGGACTCCTTGCCATCATCATAAATAAAGTATTGCGAGATTACTAAACATTACTAATAATAATTAAACAAGATAACAAAAAACTCAGGGTAAGAAAGACTTTTGTCACAACGCTAAATGGGACGCTTAACGTACTGAAAATGAGGCTAATAAGCTGAGTATGTTTTCAAACTGCAGTGTGATATTTAGTTATCCTAATAACAGCAGTTCAGCTTGTTACGTTTCGCCTACGACGCGCGGTATAGCCGGCGCGGATACAACGGACGCCGGGGCTTCGTTCAAAGTGGCGGTCATTTTGGGCCCGTTCAGTGCTGCCGTAACGCCTCCCGCCAAGCGCGTCCAGGCAGGTTTCAATGCCACGTGTCGTCGTGTGTGTGTGTGTGTGTGTGTGTGTGTGTGTGTGTGTGTGTGTGTGTGTGTGTGTGTGTGTGTGTGTGTGTGTGTGTGTGTGTGTGTGTGTGTGTGTGTGTGTGTGTGTGTGTGTGTGTGTGTGTGTGTGTGTGTGTGTGTGTGTGTGTGTGTGTGTGTGTGTGTGTGTGTGTGTGTGTGTGTGTGTGTGTGTGTGTGTGTGTGTGTGTGTGTGTGCATGTTGGTGCCCACGCTTGTCAAAGCGCGGCAGCCGGGGAGAGGAGCTCCCCAACTGGGAGGCGAGGAGGTCTGACCGGCGCCGGCCCGGCGGACGCGCACGTCACGTCTGAACATGTCCGAGCGTCGCCGTATCGGGCGCCTCATCCCGTGCCGTTCCTTCTTGTCCTCGACTCCGAGGGTATAAAAGGCAGCTGCCCCGGACGCCAAGGAGACACTTCGATTTTCTTCCGTCGAGTAACGTGGTTGCCCTGACCGGCTGCTCTCTTGCGATGCCAGAATAAACAAGTTGTTCTGTTGCCAGTCGACTCATCCTTTGCCGGGACCTTCGGATGTTTCCAGCTGTGCCCCAGGCCGCCAGGCCAACGCTACCCTTGGGGCTTGCAACCCATTTGCAACAACTGGTTGCCAGCGGTGAGATCCCGACAACGGAGGCCAGCAGCGAAGATATGCGGTCAACTGTATGCTGAGCAGCACAACGACCATCCGGGAGCAGTGCAACGAGCCCTGTGTGATGACTGGTTGCCTGCAGCGGAACGACTGCGCTGAATTCTTGGCTGCGAGGTTTGGTGAGTGCGGGACTTTCTTCTTCTGAGTTTTGCCAGGCTTTTGTTAGTGTCAGAAACAGAGCTGGTAATTGCGGTTGTCGTTGCTGCCGGGTTAGTTTGCGGCAAGACAATAGTAGGCAGTAGAGAAAGCAGCATTCGGAGCAGCCATGGATTTGAAGTCGTTGCGCAAACCGAAATTGCTGGAGCTTGCAAGAGAGTTGGGTCTGGATGTGTCAGACAAACTCAGAAAACCAGAACTGCTAAGGGCTATGCTTGAGTTGGAGGCTGAGGATGACGAGCTGTCGGAATGCCTTGAGACCATTGAGGAGAGGGAACAAAAAGAAAAAGAGAAAGACGAGCGCGAACGTAAAGAGCAAAAAGAGGAGCGCGAACGTAAAGAGCAAAAAGAGAAAGAAGAGCGCGACCGTCAACACGCTTTGGAAATGAAGCGTCTCGAGGTAGAGATGGAACGCGCTCGTAATGGAAGTCAGGCACACGGTGCAGGAGAACGAGTATCGTTCAAAATGACTGACCTGATGCGGCCGTTTAAGCTTGGAGAGGACATTGGTTTGTTCCTGGTTAACTTTGAGCGAACGTGCGAGAAGCAGGGGTTCTCTCGGGAAACGTGGCCACAGCGCTTGCTCACTTTGTTACCCGGCGAGGCGGCCGACGTAGTCGCTCGCTTGAAGAGAGAGGAGGCAGAGGATTTCGACCAAGTGAAATCGAGTCTGCTAAAAAAGTACAGGCTGTCAGCGGAGGCGTTCCGTCGGAAGTTTCGGGAAAATGAAAAAGGCAGAAGCGAGTCATATACAGAGTTTGCCTACAGGCTTATGTCAAACATGCAGGAGTGGCTCAAAGAAGAGAAAGCGTTTGGTGACCACGAGAAAATTCTGCAGTGTTTCGGGCTAGAACAGTTTTATAGTCGGTTACCTGAGAACGTGCGGTACTGGGTCTTGGATAGGCCAGACGTTAGTACAGTGGCTAAAGCCGCCGAGCTAGCCGAGGAGTTTGTGACGCGTCGGGCTCGCGGAGCTAAGGACGGTCAAAAGGGTGAATTTGGCTCCAAGTCTGAGAGGCCGAAGTTCACACCCATGAGAGCAAGGGGGGACACACGTAGTGCGGATGCGAGTGAAAGCAGTCCGACCGAACGTAAGGAGACGGCGGCAGCCGAAGCCGAACGCAGAAAGCGGTTCGAGACGAGGCAAGCGCGCGTGTGTTATACGTGCCAGAAGCCGGGTCACTTTTCGGCGCAGTGTCCAGAAACAAAAAGAGAAGTCGTGTGTTTGTCATTATGTAGCACTGACGAGAACATGAAGCTTCTCGAGCCTTACATGCGAGACTTCCTCGTGAACGGGAAAGAGTGCCGAGTGCTTCGTGATTCTGCAGCTACAATAGATGTAGTTCACCCCTCTTACGTAGAACCCGATATGTTCACGGGCGAGTGCGCATGAATCAAGCAAGCCGTGGAAGCTCATAGCGTGTGTCTGCCCGTAGCAAAAGTGCTTATTGAAGGACCTTTCGGAGCACTTGAGACGGAGGCCGTAGTGTCATCTATGCTGCCCCCCCCCCCCCCCCCAGTACCCGTACCTATTTTCGAACAGGTCCGATCACCTCCTGCGCGAGAAGGGGCTTTTGTTTGGTGAGGCTAGCGTTCAGGTCTTAACCAGATCGAGAGTTCGGGAGCTCGCTGCAAAGGCGGTAGTTGCGGGGCCGACGTTGTCGAACAATGAGAAAGGGTCGGAGGCGCAGCAAGCTGATATTCAGAGCACGTCAGAACCGAATAAAATTGAGCCTGTAGCGTTGAAGGCACCAGGTACTGGAGAGGAAATGCCTGACACGGGAAAGTTAGAAGAGCTTCCGGTCGAGCTTCCGGGACTAGGCTCAGTGACGAACAGGGAAGACACTGATCAGGTCATTAGTGACTTACTCAGTAAAGCACCGCTGTCGCCTGAGCAGAAAACTGAACTACACCAACTCTTACAAGAGTTTCAAGGTCAGTTCTCTGAGAGGCCTGGTAGGACTTCTATCCTTAGTCATGATATAGAACTTACCTCCCCAGAGCCAGTACGATCCAAGGCGTACCGGGTGTCACCCCGCCAGCGCGATATTATGGAGGCTGAGGTAAAGAAAATGCTACAGCTCGGTGTTATTGAGGCGGGTGAGAGTGATTATACCTCCCCTTTGATTTTAGTTGAGGTACCGGGCAAGGAACCTCGTCCTTGCGTCGACTACCGCAGGCTTAATTCCATCACTAAGGATCAAATTTATCCGATCCCTAACATCGAGGAGCGCCTTGAGAAAGTTAGTAGCGCTCAGTTTATTTCCACCCTAGATCTTGTCAGGGGTTATTGGCAGGTTCCACTTACAGAAGAGGCTAGTAGGTATGCGGCGTTCATTTCACCAATGGGAACATTCCGTCCTAAAGTTTTGAGTTTTAGTTTGAAGAACGCGCCATGCTGCTTTTCAAGCCTCATGGACAAAGTGTTGCGGGGACAGGAAGAATTCGCTTTACCGTATTTAGACGACGTAGCGATATTCTCCGCATCCTGGTCTGAGCATATGGCACACTTGCGGGCAGTGCTAACCCGCCTGCGCGAAGCGGGCTTGACAGTCAAGGCTCCCAAGTGCCAATTAGCACAGGCCGAGGTTGTCTACCTCGGTCACGTGATTGGACAGGGTCGTCGCCGCCCCTCTGAAATAAAGGTGGCCGCTGTGCGAGACTTCCCGCAACCGCGCACGAAGACCGATATTCGGTCGTTCTTAGGTGTCGCCGGCTACTATCAGAGGTACATCCCCAGGTACTCCGATATCGCGGCTCCCCTGACGGATGCTCTAAGAAAAACAGAGCCCCAAACAGTCGTCTGGGCCGAGACAAAGGAAAGAGCTTTTAGCGCCCTAAAGAGCGCCCTAACAAGCCAGCCTGTGCTATGATCGCCAGACTACACGAAAGGGTTCGTTGTTCAGTGCGATGCTAGTGAGCGAGGCATGGGCGTTGTACTGTGCCAACGGGAAAATGGAGAAGGGGAACACCCCGTCCTGTATGCTAGTCGTAAGCTGACCTGTCGTGAGCAGGCGTACAGCGCCACCGAGAAAGAGTGTGCGTGTCTCGTGTGGGCCGTTCAGAAATTGTCATGCT
Source organism: Amblyomma americanum (assembly GCF_052857255.1). NCBI lineage: Eukaryota > Metazoa > Arthropoda > Arachnida > Ixodida > Ixodidae > Amblyomma > Amblyomma americanum. The sequence continues at coordinate 382,801,123 of NC_135497.1, read as the reverse complement.
ACCTAGCTGGCTCGAGGTTTATCATTGAGACGGATCACTGCCCTCTCCAATGGCTGCAGACCATCTCTCCCAAAAATGGCCGCCTCCTGCGCTGGAGCCTCGCTTTGCAACAATATTCCTTTGAGGTGCGTTACAAAAAGGGGAGTCTCAACGGTAACGCCGATGGCTTAAGTCGAAGCCCCTAACGTAGGAATCCGCCTCAAAGTTGTTTGTTACTGATGTTTTCTTCCTGAGGCAGGATTTTTAACATATTGCTTTTGTTTAGTGTTTCAAAGTGATTATGTGCTTTCTAGTGCAATTTTCCAATTTGTGGACGCGTTCTGAGTGCTGCTTGACTACTGTAAGGAACTAGGCAGTAGTATAAAAGGGGAAAGAGCCTGGCAGAGCTTAGTGAGGGTTGTCTCGTGCTTGCTGACTGAGCGGTTGCGTTTCGGCGTAGTTCTAACGCTTGCTGGGAACGAGCACAAAAATGGCAACTCTCCCGAAGTCACTTTGCAGTGTCCTGTGTGATCCTGAACCTGAGAACGAGGCCTTCTCTGTGCGCTGCGCTCAAGCAACGTCGATTACGAGCATCATCGAGCGACATCCCTCCGGACAGCGGATGCAGTCCCCTGACCATCGGGATCTCCTTCTCCCGGCGGGGCGGTCTGTTACGTTTCGCCTACGATGCGCGGTATAGCCGGCGCGGATGCAACGGACGCCGGGGCTTCGTTCAAAGTGGCGGTCATTTTGGGCCCGTTCAGTGCTGCCATAACGCCTCCCGCCAAGCGCGTCCAGGCAGGTTTCAATGCCACGTGTCGTCGTGTGTGTGTGTGTGTGTGTGTGTGTGTGTGTGTGTGTGTGTGTGTGTGTGTGTGTGTGTGTGTGTGTGTGTGTGTGTGTGTGTGTGTGTGTGTGTGTGTGTGTGTGTGTGTGTGTGTGTGTGTGTGTGTGTGTGTGTGTGTTGGTGCCCACGCTTGTCAAAGCGCGGCAGCCGGGGAGAGGAGCTCCCCAACTGGGAGGCGAGGAGGTCTGACCGGCGCCGGCCCGGCGGACGCGCACGTCACGTCTGAACATGTCCGAGCGTCGCCGTATCGGGCGCCTCATCCCGCGCCGTTCCTTCTTGCCCTCGACTCCGAGGGTATAAAAGGCAGCTGCCCCGGACGCCAAGGAGAGACTTCGATTTTCTTCCGTCGAGTAACGTGGTCGCCCTGACCGGCTGCTCTTTTGCGATGCCAGAATAAACAAGTTGTTCTGTTGCCAGTCGACTCATCCTTTGCCGGGACCTTCGGATGTTTCCAGCTGTGCCCCAGGCCGCCAGGCCAACGCTACCCTTGGGGCTTGCAACCCATTTGCAACAAGCTGTACTCAGGTAGAAGTAAAATTTGTTGTAGTTACTGGTTTTAAGAGACAGTCTCAACTTACGGCAGTTGAACGCATGATGGTCTGCATTAAGCATTTAATTGCATAGTGTAAAGGAGTATAATACCTTACATTTGCTCTTATAAATATAATGGTCTTTCAGGCAACTTTAAAGAAAATCGAATTTGATGGCATTTTTTAAATTCGATTCAAATGTGCGATTTTTTCACAAGTTTTGAAATTTTGAAAATTTCGACATGCAAGTCTAAAACGAAATGTTCTGTTTAAAAACTCCAATTTTTGCTGATGGCAGCAAAAAAGGACAAACAAATTCTAAAGATAAATTTCAGCCTGAATTTTTTATTTATATTCCCATTACCATCATGAAAAATGCCCTTCATAAACCGCATTGTTTTTGAAAATATTGGCGATTTACACGCTGTCAAATTTCGAGAAACGAAACCGTTTTATAACGCTCCTCTCAAAAAGAAAAAGTTGTCATACAATTACTAAAAAAATATTCGGGTTCCAGAAGATTTAATTTTTTGTTCTGTGACAATTGCAAAAGCGAAATTTTTTTCATTTTCTTATGCACGTTTTTGCCAAGAAAACCACAGTGTTTGTTACAAAACTAAGACATTCGATTGTGTCAATATATCTGCCTGTCAGGTAGAGGAGTTTCACTAAATGTTAGAAAAAATGGTCGTTGGAGCTCGATTACCGTCATTATCTGAACGAAACATTCTACCTTTATTCAAACGTGAATGGATTATGTGCATTTCACAGCATCTGTTGTTTTGCTCCCACAACGAGGAAGAAGGGCGGGAGTGAAAACGAGCGTTTTCGCCTTTCTCTTCTCCACAACAAAGTGCGTTGTTCCACGCCAGGCGCGAGGAGCGTCATCCTTCTCTATTGTCACGCGATACTACCACCGTCGTCAAGTATCAGCCAGCAATTGAACCAGTAACAGCTGCGCTGTGAAACTGCAACGATGCTCTCGGCAGCAGCCAGGCACTGCCCTCCAGTATCGCTATTGCGAACTGATGCGCCGAAAATGATGTGCATGAATAAGAATGGTCTATCGCTATGAGGGGCTAAGGTCCCAAAGCGACTTAGACTATGAGGGATGGCGTAGTGAAGGGCTCCGGAAATTTCGACACCTGCACAGTACACGAGCCTCTAGAATTTCGCCTCCATTGAAATTCGGCCGCCGCGGCCGGTATCGAACCCGTGCCTTCGGGTCAGCAGTTAATCGCCATAACCACTGAGTCACCGTGGTGGGTGAATAAGATTGGTCAGGAGGTTGGATGAGGGATGTCAGCCAGAGAGAGGTGTTTTCGCAAATTTTAGCATATTCCCAAATGAATGCGACGACGCACTTGGGATAGGCACACCACGCAGAGTTCGCTTATTTCATTCCCTTCCTGCCTGCCTGCTGACCTGCCGAGGTTACGGTCGTAAAGTCCCGACGCTCGCAGTCAACAGACCTTCAAGCGTCTAAAGCACGTCAGTAAAGCTGTGCGCGAAAAAGGGCCGTAGCCGTTGCCAGAGTATAAGGATGCACACAGGTGCTATCATATGGCGTATGTCCGGCGACACATCTCGTTTTTGTAGCCTGAGCATCACTTGGCGACGAAAAGTGACCCGCATACTGCGAGCTGCAACCACGCGCATGCAGTTCCTTCTCTTCTTCCGCTGCTGCGGTTGAAGCAGAGCCGTTCGGCAGCCTTGACGCCGAAGCGCTTGTGTGCCTTAGTGAACGATTGGGGTTGACAATACCACTGCGGCGCGCTGCCTGATGAACACGCGAGTGTGGAAGTGGGCACGCCTGCGCCCGTCACCGTGACTGCAGCGGACTGGCTACTTCTTTGACTGCTCATGAAGCAGGCTCCGCTTGGGAAACATGGTAGGCCTTCCTCGGAGTGATCGAGCTGGGTAATCAAAGGGAACGTTTTTTAAAGAACATTACTAGAAACTTTTTATCGCATTAACATAAAAACGCCCTTATTTCGTAAACTATACGACCATGCAATTTTTATACTTCTCGCTTCTCGCATTGTGACGATAAAAGAAATCGGATTTAGAAGTCTGACGTTCCGTGCATGAATAGTCGTAGGTCATTATTTCCAAATAAATATCAGAGAGCTTTAAGACTGCATCCGCCTGAGTAAGTCGTGGTTGGTGATGTAAAAAAATCGCCTTTTTGTTACTGTTCCAAATCTCGAATTATTCATGAAGGTTGCCACAAATATTCATTCTGATCGCATAGCAGAGAGGAAAAGTTGTGCGGTCACTGAAGCTTTGGTAGCGCGGCCGCCTGCCTGGCATCGAGAATATTTGTGGATGTCATTTTCTAAGCGGGCTTGAGCGCTTGACGGAACTTGATGAGGGGTACAGTCATTGGAAGCATTGCTTCTCGCAATTCTACTGCGTGTGAGCACTGGTACAGAAAATCGGACTCCTAAATTCTTGTACGCAAGAAAATAAAAAACTGAACTGCAATACCTTGCCTGACATGTCCAGCAAGCCAAGCATCAAAAGTGCAGCTCTGTGAAAATTCTAGTGCTTTATTAAATATGTTTAACCTACATTTTCGAACGCCTGACGCAATGGGGACACGTAGTTTAAAAATTTCGTACAATTCAATTTTAAAGCTTTTGAGCCGGCTTTTCACCGGTGAATTGTTGGTTTGCATCCACGTGATTGCATTCAACCAGTAGAGGCGCGATCGGCGAGTGGATAATAAATGTGCAACTCTGGCTCCCGTAAGGAGTCTACGCAGGAATGTTGCGCACATTTTATACCGCATGAGCATGACGCCGGCGTCTTTAGTCACATGGTCACGCCGCCATCGCCTAGTCATCAGGAGCCGTGTTTTACACCGTTTTCTTTAGCTTTGTTTCCTTTGTCACCCACTTGAAGCAAGAATAATACCCCTGTCACACGGGCATTTCGAGGGCCCTCGAACCGATAGTCTATCGACTCAAAGGCGATCGAGCGCTGCCACACGGGCAGTTTCAATGGGGATCGAGTCAATAGCCTATCGAGTCAACGGAGTAGCGCAGAACTCCATCGAAATTTCGAGGGCCTTCGAGTGCTGCCCAAGGTTGCTAGCGTTGCTTCGAGCGGCGCCATGCGCACTTTCGTACACGACACATTCACGGTGCAAAAACATGAACAAACATTATTCGCATAAAATTTAATGCAAGCAGCCTGTAAAATTATTTTAAAATTATATTAGACTGGTTTTAAGTGCATTAAGCGCATTAATTTTGCGTTGCAGTCTTTGCGTTGCTTGCGTACTTAACGTTGACAACATGGCGGCACCCTGCCCGCCCGCTTCACAGCGATAACAGCTTCGTCGCTAATCCCTCAAAGCAATATCGTGTTCCAAGCTGTTGTATTCGCCTTCAATTTGCCCATTCTTACCCTCGCATAAAGTTTCAAGGGGCAAATAGCTCTTGTTTTTCAGATATCATGGCGATTTCCCAGGTCTTAAGCCTGACGAAGCAGCGCTCCGACGCAGTTGGACTGGCTTGGTTTTGGCTCGTCTTGTATTAGTGTGGCTATAGCAGTGTATGCATATGTCCGTCGCGTACGTGCAATTAAAAGGGTTTTGAACGACTTTCGCGTATGCCTGTATTTCAGCATTTAGTATACATTTATTAAATATTTTTGTTATTTTTCCAAAATCCCATGTAGCGATTGTGGCGCCACACATCCGTGGCGTAAGACACGAGAACCATTTCAATGGCCATTGAGATTTGCCGTGTAGCAGCGGCGAGTTCGATGGCGATTGAGAATCTCGAAGACCCTCGACTCGAGGGTGATTGAAACTGGCCGTGTGACAGGGGTATTAATTAGACTTCTCTTTCATGAAAGCACCTATTGCAGACAAAGAGCGCTCTCACTGGCGGCGTCGTTGCAGGTTGCAAGGCTGGTTACCGGATGCATTTCGCCACGGTTTTCGCATCGGACGATGCGCAATCGACGGCCCTACCTTGTCGGTGCCCCTGTAAGGCTTCTCGGCAACCATATTTCAAAGACCAGGTAAGTACACTAGTACAACAACTGCGGGACAGACGGCTGATTCCGAAAAACGGCTACTGGCAGGCTTGCGTTCAAGCCGAGCATAGTGGTTGAAGTTGTTCCAGAAGAATGCATTTCACCTTTTAAATGAATGCTTACACTACATTCTCGATTGTACATGTGTCAGGAGTAAAACAGGCTGTGCCTTTGCAGCCCTCAAATGGTAAATTTTACTATGAGGAAACAAAGATCAGAGCACCACAACCTTAGGCTCATAGTAATCTCCAAAAATTCGCAACGTCTCGAGGTCTACACTCTTTCTGGACTAGAGACAAGCAGAAAAAATGGGCGAGTTGGTAGGCATTTATTATGAGTCGAAGGACAAAAAAATGAGCGGACGTTAGACCGAGACAACTTCAGACAACTACCTACTAATAAACGAATTCGTTTAGTTTACAAGGGTTTAACGTTCCAAAGCAACTCAGGCCACTAGGGACGCCACAGTGAAGGGCTCCAGAAATTTCGACTACCTGGGATTCTTTAACGTGCCGTGACATCGCACAGTACAGGGGCCTCCAGAATTTCGCCTTCATAGAAATTCGACCGCCGCGACCGGGTTTGAACCCGCGTCTTTCGGGTCAGCAGCCGATCGCCATAACTACTGAGCCACCACGGCGGCTGGTAAACGAATTAATTTACACATATATGCTCAGCATCGTACAATAAAGACGCCGGTTTTTCCACAATTCTGAGACTCTACTGTATTAATCCTCGCGCCCGCTAACCAGCTCAAGAGGCTCGTAACTTTTCCTTTGCAGGCTCTGTATAGTGTGCTCAATTTTGTGCGTTGGGTGCGTTCAGAAAGAGCCTTCAGTCCTCTCTGGAAGCAGTTACCAGAATCGACCGCATTGACAACATAGCGATTCTGCACAAAAAACAAGATTTTTTCATTGCGGAGTTAAAACCACCGCTAGTGATGACAAATCTGACATCAGAGTCGATGTGAGATGCTTCAAGGTTTACTACACACAGTAGGTAGTCTACTGTCAGGCTCTTGAGTTGTAGGATAGCTCAGAAGTCGGCATCATCAAAAAATTTTCAACAGATAACAAACCATTCTCAACGCAGAAGTGAAATAAACGTTTTAAATAAATATTATTTTTCATTTCCGGAAGTCTTGGCATATGTCGGTTAATGAAGGAACCAGCATACATAAGGTAGGAAAACTAAAATCACTTTGCAGCCAAAATGTTGGCAGCTAGTGTGTCTGCCTGAGAAAGAAATATCCCATCTTGCCACTGATGGATACTGATCGCAGAGGCCATTCATGTGAGCTGCCTCCAGGTGGAAGCTTTCCACATTCCAGAAAGACCAGCTGAGCCGCCAAATCATGCAGGCACTTCACATTAAGAGAAGACGGTGAATGACAAGGTGCTCATGTTCCACATATTCACAGCTCTCGTTGCCTTAACTTTGCCCCGCAGAACAGCGGAAGGTGTAGGTGTCCCTTTTCAAACCGTAGATATGTCGTTTCCTTGAAACGCCCCTGCAGGGATGTTTATACCAAAGTCTTGTAAACACTTATTGACATAGAGCATTTTGACACAATTTAAGTGCCTACCGTGCATTGCACTGTGTACAGTACATGGCGAAAAAGAATGTACAGTTCAGCATTTCCGCACTGCCTGGTGGTTTTTAAAAGGCGCCCGTGTGCTGTGCGATGTCAGTGCACGTTAAAGATCCCCAGGTGGTCGAAATTATTCCGGAGCCCTCCACTACGGCACCTCTCTCTTCCTTTCTTCTTTCACTCCCTCCTTTACCCTTCCCTTACGGCGCGGTTCAGGTGTCCAACGATATATGAGACAGATAGTGCGCCATTTCCTTTCCCCCAAAAAACCAATTAAAAAAAAGGAATTCTCAGAAAGTTGGCGCGTTGATGCATGTACTCCTTTAACATTTCGCCTTACCTGTAGGGCACGCAGGAAACTGGGCTCTTTACTCCGGCACCTCTCTCTTCCTTTCTTCTTTCACTCCCTCCTTTATCCCTTCCATTACGCCGAGGTTCAGGTGTCCAACGATATATGATACAGATACTGCGCCATTTACTTTCCCCCAAAACCAATTATTATTATATTACAGCGCGTCCAAGCACCCGCCGTCGGCAAAGAACGACACTCGATTCATACCGAAGACTGGTGGGCGCATTTTGGACTGCCCTGACATCAAGGACGGCTTCTGTGAGTTTAGCGCATTTTCAATGTGGAGTTTCACCTCATTGCATAAGGAATGGGTCAGCATTATTTGAAGCCGGTAATTTTCTATCAAGTTTTCGTTAGAGCTAGAGCTCCATTTTTTTTTCGAGAGCTACGAATTCAAAAAATAAGAATATGTCGACATTTGCATATGCCACGTCAAGACAGACTGCCCCTTTTCAGACATCATTTCTGCTAGATGACAGGGCGGCTTCATTTAAGAATTTATGTAAATAAATATTGTAATGAAAGTGTATAACATTGCAACGAATGTAGCTAGTACGTTGATCTGCCTAAATATGCTCCTTAGAAACCAGTGTATTATTGCTGCATTCAATAAAACAAGGCATTATGATCGCCTTGCAGCAACTTTGGAGAAAACATTGAGGTGGTGCAGCTTGTATTGACAGATTAAGTGGTTCCACCAGTATACCAGAGCAAGCTAGATGTGCGGAGTTATACTGAGTAAGAACAGAAAACACTGTGCAATGGGCTTTTGCGGGGATGAGCCTGTGTGAAGGCGGCAACGACAACAGTGTTGGTTTCTTTAAAATACAAAGTATAGATTGCCATTCTAGTGTTGTCACGGAGACTGAAAGCAGGGGGATGCTAACACACCGGACAGTGCATTAAATGTACACTCCTATTTACAAGCGTAGTGAAGTCGGGCCTGGCTAATGCAACTGCTGGTAAAATGGACGACTCGAATTGTGGGAAATTTTTATTGGGACCAACCTTTTCTATGTAGTCAGGCGTCGTTGTAACGGAAACTCGCTGTCCGCACAATGTACGAGTGAAAATGCACAGAGACTCTTCTGGCTAATGAAATTTTGTTAGGCTAATATGGACAGCGCTCAGAATCGAAACTCGAGTGCCCCAACGAAATCTTTCCTTTTCTCTACTGCAAGCACAGGACACTAGCGGCAGGCACTGTGTGATATTCTTCTTTTATGAGGTTTTGCGCTATACATTACCAAAGTGCAAGTTCGGTGCACCCTAATATTTGGCGTAGTGAAAATGTCGTTAATTCTGTCTTCAACGGAACGACAAAAACACCCTATTTATCCAAAGGTGTGAATTAACGAATGCTTCCCTCTCACAAAATTGCTAGAAACGTTTCAAATCATAGTAAATTCTTTTGGCGAAAACAAGGCCAGCGGTCGTATGCTTTTGAGATGAAAACATTGCAGCAGCGATTATTTTCCGAATGTTAGTTGCACACTGCGTGCGCACTGTCGGGATTGTTAACGCAGGCCTGCTACAGAATGGTGAAGCCCTACACGGCGTACTTCACGGTGCGACGTGGTAGCAGTCCTCACAATCGGCGACCTCGCATGTGAAAAGGCACCACCGCACAAACCGTGAACAGCGAATGAAAGCCCGGCTTCACCCTTATAAAATAAGCCGCGTCTTCCTCTTAGGTGATCCTCAGTGGATGGTTTTAATGCGTTTGGTTTGGTTTATAGGGGTTTAACGTCCCAAAGCAACTCAGGCTATGAGAGACGCCGTAGTGAAGGGCTCCGGAAATTTCGACCACCTGGGGTTCTTTAACGTGCACTGACATCGCACAGTACACGGGCCTCTAGAATTTCGCCTCCATCGAAATTCGACCGCCGCGGCCGGGATCGAGCCCGCATATTTCGGGCCGGCTGCCGAGCGCCATAACCACTCAGCCACCGCGGCGGCTCAGGGTTTTAATGCGTTAGCAGACCAATATTCGTTACATCCGAGGAGGACACGCTATCGCTATATCCGAGGTGGTAGATTAGGTTCCTTATATCCGAGGCCAACACATATCTCAGGTCTCAGTTCGTTAATCTCAGGTCCAGGTACGAAAGTTCGTTATATGCGAGGTTAACACACTAAAGTACGTTACATCCAAGGAGCCATACTTAGGTTCGGTATATCCCAGGTGTATCCGAGGTAGCATAGTAAGGTTCGTTATATCAGAGGTAGTATACCAGGTGGCCACAAGCTGCATACCACCGACACACACTTAGTATACTCGCACGTGTACGGGTGTCCCAGCTAACTAGAACCAAGGGTTAAAAATACATTATTTGAGACAGCCGAGTGAAACCAGTTGCATATTCGTGACAGCCATCTTGTGCACGATAGGCAATTTTTTGTTTCGCAATTAATTAATATATTAATTTTTTTAATTATTAAAATTAAAAATATTGACTTTAGGCAACAAATTGCATTTGCAAAGTTGTAGAGCACCTTCAGAAACCCCCATTCCATCATTTACGACAAGCAAACACTCACGTGTGTTTTTTTTTCCCGGCTGCAAAGAAAGCCCGCGAAATACAAAAACCTAACACATTCGCGCGTGACTAACACAATCGCGCCACGATCGTGCTGCTCTCAAGCGTGGTTTGAGCAAACGAAATCAGCTGCAGCCTTAACTCGACAGCCCCGCAGCAGCGGCAGGCCGATATGTTGGCGTTGGTTTCTCGTCCTCGTCAGCCAGTTGGCACGCGTGACGGTGCAAGTTGCAGCGAGCGCGCCGCGCTTTTGTGATAACGACATAGTGCCCCGCCGCGGTGGCTCAGTGGTTAGGGCGCTCAACTACTGATCCGGAGTTCCCGGGTTCGAACCCGACCGCGGCGGCTGCGTTTTTATGGAGGAAAAACGCTAAGGCGCCCGTGTGCTGTGCGATGTCAGTGCACGTTAAAGATCCCCAGGTGGTCGAAATTATTCCGGAGCCCTCCACTACGGCACCTCTTCTTCCTTTCTTCTTTCACTCCCTCCTTTATCCCTTCCCTTACGGCGCGGTTCAGGTGTCCAACGATATATGAGGCAGATACTGCGCCATTTCCTTTCCCCCCAAAACCAATTATTAGTATTATTAACGACATAGTCCCAATCTCACAAGGTACTGAGATGGCGAGCCTGCTTTGTCACTGAGAAGTAAAAGGGAAATTCAAGACATACTTTTTCGTCGAGAGTTGTTGGCGGCAGTGTTGTCGCTTCCTAAAGAAGGTTTTGAATGCTGGAAACAGTGGTCAGGCAAACTTTGTCGTGTGCTTTTGTGATGCATGTCACAAGCGAGATGGAAGCTTTGGTGTAGTGATTTCCAGCGTTTAATACATGCCGTTTACAAATGAAGAGAAAGCAGGCATGGTTCAGGCTCTAGGAGCATCTCATTGGAACAGAAGGCGGGCTGCAAATCTTATGCAACAATGGCACCCAGGCAGACGGCCAAGTCCAATAACGATCCTGCGTGCCTTCGAGACGCTGCAACGGACGGGCAGCTTTGCGTCCACACGACGCAGAGCACCCGTTTTTGGTGAGGATGTTGAGAGAACATTGTATCGCTATTCGCTTTGGATCCCGGGCCCAGGCAAGCCTCCGTAGCGTGAGCCAAGATACCGGAGTTTCCAAGTCATCAGTGTGGCGGATACTGCGGAAGAACCGCCTGCACCCGTATCATGTACAGTTGCATCAAACTCTGGTGCCACGGGACTTCCAAAACAGGACAGATTTTGCTAATTGGATTCTGCTAGAAACGCAAGACTATCCGGATTTTTTGAGCAAAGTGATATGGAGTGACGAGGCGAGTTCTTCGCGAAATGGACAGGTAAACCTGCACAATGACCCCTAATGGAGCGAATCAAATCCTTACTGGGTTTCACAGACGCGGCACCACTACCAATGGTCGTTCAGTGTTTGGTTCGGAATTTTCGACGGTCGTTTGTTTGCTCGGGCCTGTGTTTTTCGACCAGACTCTGACAGCAGAGCGCTACGTCAATGACATCCTCGAAGGACCCGTTGATGATTTCCTTTTGAATTTACCGCTCGCCAGGGCCACAGGTGTATGGTTTCAGCACGATGGCGCCCCTGCGCACAGCAACGCCAAGGCTCGGACCTGGCTCGACGCAGCGTTTCCGCAGAAATGAATAGGGCGACTAAGTCCCGTGAATTAGCCAGCCAGGTCACCTGATATGACACCTCTGGACTATTTTTTGCGGGTTACATTCAGGACAAGGCGTACAGGGCACCAACTTCCACACCCCAGGACCTGAAAGATAAAGTAAGGCAAGTCTGCTTGAATATGCCTGAGGCGGCCGTAAGAAATGCAACGGCTCATGTGGAAACAAGATGCCAGAGCTGTATTGTTGCCCAAAGCGACCTATTTGAGCACTTGTCGTAACTGGTCACAAACAAAATGAGATGGCTTCAGGACAGCCACGGGAAACGGCTTTTATCACCGCGAAGCGAAGTTGAGAACCGCCACTATCTTTTCTTTATAACTGCCAAATAAAGTTCCTCCCATTTGTATCCTTCGAGCTTGGTAGTCTGTATCGCGACAGCAAAGAGCGGCGCGCTCACTGCTACTCAGACCGTCATATGTGCCTCTGGCTGACGCAGACGAGAAACCACTGCCAACATATCGGCCTGCCGCTGGTGCGAGGCCGTCGAGTCAAAGCTGCAGGTGATTTCGTTCGCTCAAACCACGCTAGAGAGCAGCACGATCTTGGCGCGCGAAGTGCCTTAGTCACTTTGTTTTTTTGTTTTTTTCGCGGGCTTTCTTTGCAGCCGAGAAAAAAACACACATGAGTGTTTGCTTGTCGTAAATGATGGAATGGGGGTTTCTGAAGATGCTCTACAACTTTGCAGATACAATTTGTTGCCTAAAGTCAATATTTATTAATTTAGATAATTATGCTTAATTAAACTATTAATTAATTGGGATACAAAAAATTGCCTGTGGTGCGCAAGATGGCTGTCACCAATATGCATCTGGTTTCACTCGCCTGTCTCTAATAGTTTATTTTTTAACCCTTGGCTCTAGTTAGCTGGGACGCCCGGTATATTGCCACGTGCCTAATGCGCCGCGCAGCCTCCACGCTTAGTCAACACGACGACGAAGCGTTGGCGTGCTCTCGAGGCGCTCTGGCTGTGTGACGTGGACCCCGGCTCTCTAATTAAAAGCTCTCAGCTTTGAGTTCTCCCCGACGCCTACCTGCACGGCTCCTCAGGGCATGACATTATCTTCTAAACCAATTGTGCGCAATAATAGCCTAATTGCTGGAGGCAGAGGCGACGCCACGCAACACTGACGAGTTTTTAAACTGAAGTTGGCTCTAGTAACTTTGGTGGCAGGAGCATTAAGGCAACCAGTTTTTTCTTTTCCAAGTACATGCATAGTCGGTACACAGGAGGAAGATTGCACTTGTTCTCAGTGCATCACTGCCCTAAGTTGCACTCACTTTAGGCTGTTTTGATATTTAGGAGGATCTTTGTCTTTTAGAGAGTTCGTAACGATTGCCTACAAGTTTTCGGTTCATAATTGCTTAGCTTTTCAGGACTACGACGTCGCGAAAAGCCGCCCTGTACCCACCGCATCGCAGCTTTCGTCGCCGCTTCACGTCGGCAACCGGGAGCCAGTGCCGCGGAGATGCCCGGAGGGGTTGTAACCAAAGCTCGCTCTAGTAACGTGAAACCTCGTTAATTCGACCACTTTAATTCGCAAATTCGGGAGGCCGGCGCACTCTCGGCTAGCGCCCATGCAGGTCGATGTTTTCGGACGCCTGTTAATTAGGAAGATGCTGGGCTCGCACTGAGACAGGTTCCTGAAGGGGCGCGATGTCGATGTATGACCGGCTCGGAAAGTGGTCACCGAAACAGCGCTCAGGGCTGTATTGCGTAGTACGTAGCCTTTGTCACAAGTGCACAGCCCAAAGGGTTCGCTGCTGAGCCCTGCATGCAGCGCGGCTCCTCTTACGAAGACCTATAAACCCATCCAACCTTAGGTCTGTCAACTGTGCTAAAGAGCCCCGCTACACGGCTTGGGAGCAAACCCCTCGGGCTGTATATTTTTGACAAAGAAAGTACATTAATTGTTTCCCGCGCACGTGCTCGGACTGGCACGCGTGAAGACGACCGAAAGGCCTGCGTCCATAGGATGAGAAATTACGGCCGCCACCAGCCCGTGGCGACGACTGGCTGCGCATAAGGCAACTGAGCCTCGATGCGCGCAGCTTTCTCACGGTGTCCCTGGAAGAACTGTTGCCCTGCTCAATAGTTTCAGGAGTCTCGTGTGCATTCCCCTCTGCGTTGTTCCTTTCTCCCAGAACGCCAGCGTACGTGACGTGCCGTGCGCGGTTTGTACGGTGAAGTCTGTTCGCATGCGAAGCCACTTGTGAGGAGGTTCCGCCGCTATCTAATGCCAGTGCGAATGAGAGAGGACGCATAAACATTTACCATCTCGGAGCAGTTTTGCTTCCGATCAACGCTGCCGACAGAAAAGCGTTGTTGCCGCGCAGTTTTCGTCTCATAAGCAGACTGCTGCCGTTGCAATTAACGAAATGAAATCATGCGGGTGGTTTTTCAATTGGCTGTTTTTTTAGTTCCATTCAACAATTTCACCTTTTTATATGTAAATTTTTTATCCCCTTGAACTCCGAATGCATGATGTTTTACTGTATTATCAGTTTAGTACATGTAATTACAAGAAACAAAAATCCAAAATATACAGATGAGGGTCTGAAGAGACAGTGAGATTGGACCGTCAGTTAATTGTGAAAGTGAAGCAGCCGTAGATAACTAAACTAACATAAAATTCTAAAAGAAACAGGATGCACTGAATATACATAACAAAGGAAAGATGGGCACGTGACATTGTGTGAGGGTAACAACAGCAACAAAAATAAAGAACATTCAAAAATAAGGTAAACACAAATAGAATAGGCACACAAATAGAAAATTGACGCGGCATGTACGCCTATGTTCGAAAATACGTCCGATCTTGCATCGCCTATCAGACGCGGAAGACATCCGCTCCCCGTGTGACCGGCCCCTTGCAACCACTTCCTTGCCCGGCACGTCGTTTCGATAGCGTTGGCTTTCACCTTTACGGCCCGCTTCCCTGTACGGTCTCTGGGAGCCGTTGGATTATCGTCGGCGTCGAACACCTCACCCGGTATGCCGAGACAGCCGCCCTTCCTGCTGCTACTGCCCGCGAAGTTGCTATGTTCCTGCTGCATCATTTTGTTCTTCGCCACGGCGCGCCACGCGAGCTGCTAAGTGACAGAGGCCGCGTCTTCCTTTCCCACGTCGTTGAAGCTCCGCTTACCGAATGTCGAATCGTACATGGGGCCACCACTGCCTACCATCCTCAAACTAACGGGCTGACCAAGCGCTTCGATCTTACGCTCGGAGACATGCTCACGATGTACGTCGCCGCAGATCAGACGAACTGGGACGCTGTCCTTCCTTTCGTGACGTACGCGTACAACACCGCCACGCAACCACAGGCTTTATACCCCTTTCTTCCTGCTGTACGGGTGTGAGCCGCCGTCCACGATGGACACCATCTTACCATATACTCCTGACACCTCCGAGTGGACGCCCCTCCGAAGTCGCAAAGCAAGCAGAGGAATGCCGCCAGTTGCCGTGCTCTGTTACCTCGGAATCCCAAGGCCGCCAAAAGCATCACCACGATAACAGGCAACACGTTTCTAACACGACAGCGTTAAGGAGCTCGTGTCGCAGAAAAGCCGGTGTCGGCCGTGAGCGAAAAAATTGCTGATGGCCAAACAGATATACGCTGCGAAAACAGCGGCGGCTTCTGCCTCGGAAGAGTGCATTCACTAGATGCGCCTTTAATCATGGTTATAGCTTGAGCCGTCGTGGCGGAGTGGTAGCGTCTCCGCCTCAAACGCCAAAGGCCCTGGTTCGATTCCGAGCCTCGGCACAGGTTTTTGCCGATCCCATAGATGCCGCCACCGAATACGCTGGTTAGCGGTGAAGCGCAGGCTCTGTTAAGGCGCGTTTATACTCCGGCGTAACGCGCGCGCGCTGCGCGGCGACGTCACGTCGGCCAAAGCGAGACCTTCTATACTGCAACTGCGCTTGAGCGCCGATGCGTTCGGCGACTTCTGCGCACTCTGACCGCACTGGCGGAGACTTGGAGCATGTCTATTTCGCGCCGGGTGCGCCAGCCGCTGCCGGCCCGGCAAGACCGGTTCGACTCCGCGGTGAGGCGCGCGTTGTGACGTCATGTGCCTCCTCGGAGCACCGCCACGGCGAAATTGCAAGTTCGCGGCCAGTAAAACTTTCGCTTTAAAAGAGCGCATATCGGTGGACACCTGAACCGCGCCGTAAGGGAAGGGATTTTCCTTCCCTCACGGCGCGGTACGGGTGTCCAGCGAGAATTGAGACAGGCGTCATTTCCTTTCTTTAAAACCAATTTTGATTTCATTTTTCTTCCCTTACGGGCCCGGTTCGGGTGTCCACCGAGATATGTGAGACAGGCGTCCTTTCCTTAAATTGTCCAAACGGGCCACGCGTCGTGCCGAAAGGGCGATGGCGTTCCGTGCACTCCTTGGCTACGCTGCAACACGCTGTCGCGCCTCACTCTTAAAGACAAAGCTGAAGTGTCCGCCAAATTTTCCGGTTGGATCCCTAGTTTGGCTCTGGGTTCTAGGCACACCACCAGGATTGTCAAAATTCCGCACAGAATACCACGGCCCAAAAGCGCCAACTCCAAGGGCCCTTCTTGGGCGTACGCACTCAGCGTCGGCGCTCTTGGTGTACGCCAAAACCGGTCTGCGCATGCGCACTGCAGGAGACGCTAGCGAACCTCGGTGAGGCGCCGATATCTGTCCGTCCTAGATATCGGAGTCAGAGCACGGGCGCTCGTGTACGCGTCGGAAGATGGGTCCGGTTTATAACAATGGGAGGATCGCTGGGCTCTCGGTGACTCTTTTTCGTGGCTTGTAGCTCTTTCAGGTTCCCCGAACTTTTCTTCGCGGTTTAAGTTGTCCTTCCATCGCCCCCAACCCTTTCTCTTCACGGCTTGAAATTCTCTCCGTCGGCTCGAGAGGGCAAGCGAACCAGCACTAGTAACATGGAGATGCATGCCCCTTTTCAACGCCCGTTCCGGTGTACGCCAAGAGCGCCGACGCTGAGCGCGTACACCAAGGAAGGGCCTTTGGAGTTGGCGCTTTACCGCGTCGTCCAGCAAACGTCGCCTGTAAATTACATCGTGGAGCCGGTCAAACACTCCCCGGACTTATGCCATCGCGGCCGAGCAACCGTCCACGTCAACTGCCTGAAGACCTACTACGACCCGCTCCTCTTACCCTCGCCATAGGTCGCCAGGGTGACTCCTCTTCGTTCCCGGGGCAACTGTAGCGAACCTTGACGGCCGCGCCTGATGCCACCTAGGTAGATCACTGATGAAGCGCCGATGAAAGACGAAGCGCCGCCGCGCAGCCCGAGATTAGTCAGTTTAGTATCATCATCATCATCATCAGCCCTACTACACCCACTGCAGGGCAAAGGCCTCTCCCATGTCTCTCCAATTAACCCTATCCTTTGCCAGCTGCATCCACCCTTTGCCTGCAAACTTCTTAATCTCATCTGCCCATCTAACCTTCTGCCGCCCCCTGCTACGCTTATTTTCTCTTGGAACCCACTCCGTTACCCTTAAAGACCAGCGGTTATCTTGCCTTCGCATTACATGCCCTGCCCAAGCCCATTTCTTTCTCTTGATTTCGACTAGGATGTCATTAACCCGTGTTTGTTCCCTCACCCACTCTGCCCGCTTCCGATCTCTTAACGTTACACCTATCATTTTTCTTTCCATGGCTCGCTGCGTTGTCCTTAACTTAAGCTGAACTCTTTTCGTTAGCCTCCACGTTTCTGCCCCGTAGGTGAGTACCGGTAAGATTATGCTGTTGTACACTTTCTTCTTGAG
The DNA here is from genome assembly GCF_052857255.1 of Amblyomma americanum. NCBI lineage: Eukaryota > Metazoa > Arthropoda > Arachnida > Ixodida > Ixodidae > Amblyomma > Amblyomma americanum. The sequence continues at coordinate 382,783,792 of NC_135497.1, read as the reverse complement.
GGAAATTGGTAAACTGCCACTCATGATCTGCGAGAATTTGCCATATGCGCTCCATCCCATTCTTATCCTTCTAGTTATCTCCCTCTCATGATCCGGATCAGCTGTCACTACCTGCCCTAAGTAGACGTATTCCGGCACCATTTCTAGGCTCTCGCTGCCAATTGTGAACTGTTGTTCCCTTGCTAGGCTGTTGAACATTACCTTGGTTTTCTGCATGTTAATTTTTAGACCCATCGATCTGCTCTGCCTGTCTAACTCGTTGATCATGATTTGCAGTTCACCTCCTGAGTGACTCAGCAAGGCAATGTCATCAGCAAATCTCAGATTATTTAGGTATTCTCCATTTATTCTTATTCCCAACTCTTCCCAATTCAGGCCTCGAAATACCTCCTGCAAACATGCGGTGAACAGCATTGGCGAGATCGTGTCTCCTTGCCTGACGCCCTTCCTTATTGGAATTTTATTGCTGACTTTATGGAGGACTATAGTAGCTGTGCAGTTGCTATATATATCTTCCAGTATTTTGACATAAGGCTCTTCTACCCCCTGATTACGCAATGCCTGTATGACTGCTGAGGTTTCCACTGAGTCGAATGCTTTCTCGTAATCAATGAAAGCTATATATAGAGGTTGGTTATATTCTGCGCATTTCTCTATCACCTGATTGATAGTGTGAATATGATCTATTGTAGAATATCCTTTACGAAAGCCTGCCTGATCATTTGGTTGATTAAAGTCTAACGTTGCCCTGACTCTATTAGCGATCACCTTAGTAAATACTTTGTAGGCAACGGATAGTAAGCTGATCGGCCTGTAATTTTTTCAAGTCCTTGGCGTCTCCCTTCTTATGAATTAAGATAATGTTTGCATTCTTCCAAGCTTCTGGTACAGTCGAGGTCATAAGGCATTGCGTATACAGGGTGGCTAGTTTCTCTAGCACGATGTCCCCTCCATCCTTCAACAGATCTGCTGTTACCTGATCCTCCCCAGCTGCTTTTCCCCTTTTCATTGCTTCTAAGGCTTTCTTTACTTCATCTTTCGTGACTGGCGGGATGACGTATTGCTGTGCACTGCTGTCTTTCTCATTAGCGCTCTGATTACATTGGCTACTGTACAGGTCTGTGTAGAACTCTTCGGCTACGTTAACTATCTTATCCATATTGCTAATGACATTGCCCTGCTTGTCTCTTAATGCATACATCTGGTTTTTACCTATGCCTAGTTTCCTCTTCACTGTTTTTAGGCTACCTCCGTTCTTTATAGCATGCTCGATTCTCTCCATATTAAACTTCCTTATGTCGGCTACCTTGCGCTTATTTATTAACTTTGATAGCTCCGTTAGTTCTATTCTATCGGTAGTGTTAGATGCCTTCATGTTTTGGCGCTTCTTAATCAGATCTTTCGTCACCTGAGATAGCTTCCCGGTATCTTTTCGAACTGCCCTACCGCCTACTTCTACTGCGCACTCCGTAATTATTGATGTCAGGTTATCGTGCATTGAATGAACATCAAGATCATCTTCCTCAGTTAAAGCCGAGTATCTGTTTTGCAGCGCTATCCTAAACTCCTGTGCTTTCCCTCTTACGGCTAACTCGTTAATGGTCTTCTTCTTCGCTAGCTTCTTCCGTTCCCTCTTCAAGTCTAAGCTAATTCTAGACCTTACCATTCTATGGTCGCTGCAACGCACCCTTCCGAGGACGGCCACATCCTTAATGATGCCAGGTTTAGTGCATAGTATGAAGTCGATTTCATTTTTAATCTCACCATTGGGGCTCTTCCAGGTCCACTTCCTGTTTTCTCGCGTACGCAAAACCTTTGCGTCGCAATAAAATAGCGTATGTAGAATGCGCATGCGCAGAACGCTAAAGGAAGCTTAGCGTTTAGCGTACGCACGCATTTTCCTGGAAATAGCGCATCTTCTTTGCAGGGCTTACGGAGGCAACATGGCGGCACCCTGCTTGCCCGCTTCGGTTCTAAAATACCTCGTCATTGCGTTATTCGGCGCTCAGCTGGCTGTAAATGGTTGCATTGGCTTCCGATTCTTGTTATCTCAGTCGGACACAATGTTATATGTGATAAGTTGTCGGTAATTTGGAGATAACAGTCTATTCCTGTAAGCCTAAAAACAGACTGTTTACACTGTCGTCATGGCAACGGACGTTTGTGTCAATTTTGTATGGCTATTTTATCAAAGTTTCGGTTTCGCACACGTGTGAGGACCATGGCCGCCAGCCGCGCGCGTTTTTCGGTGGCGGAGGACATAGAGCTCCTGCGCGAGGTTCGCGAATGCAACCCATTGGGGAACCCGCTCAAGTGGGCCGAGATCGCAACAACTCTCGGCGGGTATTCGGCTAAGGCGTTCGCAGTTCGCGCTGTGCGCGAACGAGCTTAGCTGCTGCTGAGCCAGTACGCGGCCAACGATCGTGTGAACCTGCGCAAGTAAGCTATTTCGATTGCATGAAAATATAGTCGAAAAGTATACAGTGAAAAGTTTCAAAGCGTTCTCTTGGTTGACACGCAGGTCTGGAACTGAAGAGCAGTACAGCGAAAGGGAAGATATCTGACGTGTGGTGGCGCTAGGTACTTCCCCAAACGTGGCTGAACCTGGGTGTTGTTTGTCCACTGACCGCCTGTTGCGGAACGGTCCGCAAACGCTCATCTAAAGGCGTCGTTCGCACTTTGGATTTCGCGTGCGCAACAGTCTTGCGTGTTGTGTACGCAAAAAACGCAAACGCTATACTACAACTGTCTATTGCTTCGGTTGGACTGGCCGTTTTCTGCGCTGCCCGCCGTGAACTCCTTCCCTTTTCTATTTGTGTACAAACGCCCCTTTCAGAGCGAATAAGCCTTCATAAGTGAATGAAATGTATATAGAATAGAGAAATAACTATCAACACTGCACATACAGAGCATACTAAAAAAATATGAAATACTGTTTTGTGATGAAAATTTCGCTTCGCATCACTTTGAAAATGTGACCAACTTGAACAAAAATTCTTTTCTGTTAGCAGTTGATACTTACTTCTGGGAAATTGAATAGTTCTACTCTTAATGGTCACGTTTTGTGGGCTACAGTGTACAGGTGCTAACTTGCAGCGTAAAGGAGGGACAAACTGCACGCATTTATTGTGAACAACTACACAATGGTGTTTGAGCGAAAAACAGTGGCCCTACTAGCTCGCAGAAATGTCGCGACGGTCGAATTTCGATGGAGACGAAATTCTTGAACAACTACACAATGGTGTTTGAGCGAAAAACAGTGGCCCTACTAGCTCGCAGAAATGTCGCGACGGTCGAATTTCGATGGAGACGAAATTCTAGAAGCCCGTGTACTGTGTGATATCAGTGCACGTTAAAGAACCCCAGGTGGTCGAAATTTCCGGAGCTCTTCACTACGGCGTCCATCATAGTCAGAGTCGCTTTGGGACGTAAAACCCCCATAAACCAAAACCATAGAAACAGCAAAAAAAGGGCCCTGGACTGAAAAACTAAATGGTGGTGCCAGAACTGACGCGACAAATACATCAAACGTCTCATGCAGGTATCAATACAGATGTTTTAAAGAATCTCAGGCCAAGTAGTAGTAGTCCAAACTTTATTGTCCAACAGAATGAGACCACCTCATCCAGACCTCCCCTGTCCCATACCCTCAGTTGAGGGAGGAGGATCAGGAGAGATCCGGCCGCATGGGGTAGTCGCGTCAGATGCTGGCCAGGATCTCTTGTATCCCGGCGGCCTCTTCAGCCAGTCGGACGGCGGATCTCAGGCCAAGAATTTGAAGAGACAGCCCTAGCATGGAAAGCAGCCAGCCTAATATGAAACCTGAACTTGCATGAAACCACTGAAACTAAGGAATTCTATGAGACTTTCAAAGGTTCTCTGTTGGTGCCAATAAAACACCATGCACAAAACATAAAATTTCCCTGACAGGGAAAGGCAACCAAGAATAACATTTGTTTCCGAAACGTATACATACTCCTATGGTTTTTAGCATGCCACCCACTCTAGTCATGAGAGACAGGCCAGATGTGATGTTTTAGATGCTATGATGGGGCACAAAAGAACCTTTAAAATTAGATAGGTTGTTGGAGGAAATGCAGGAAAAAGCAGAGCTAGGTACTACAGGACCACCTCAAATGGTAGGGTGCCGCTGAGAAGCAATCACCCTGGGCTCGAGGTTCAGAAAAGGAGGAGCCTTTAGGATGTGGTGGTACAATCTTTATTGGATGCAGTGGGGTGGGTTTTAGGGGAGTGGAGGGTCCATCGTCTGGGTGGTAGTCCTCATTCCGGGACGCCGGTGGTGGTAGCCGCTGACCGCGCTCTTTGAACAAGAGCTCTCTGGGACTCTAGGTCCAAGCAGTTTGACACGGTCGCCTCCCAACCCTCTCTCGTTAGCTCATTTATTCTCTTTGCGCGCGGATTTTTCTGGCAGGCCATATGATATGAGTCTGCCCATGTCACAAAAATTGCAGTACCCCGAAAAAGTCTGGACAATGTGCTTTAAAATTGCGAGGCTTAAAAATGACCCAGTTTGCAGCCTTCTGACATGCCGTTCCTCAGTTATATCTTTTAGGAAATATACAGCATCAAGTACTTTCTCTGGAATGGTCTGTAAAACATTAGTAAACATGCATCACATTGTAGAATTTGCCCATACCTGCCAATAATTTATAATTGAATTTCTCCTCCAACTCAATAGGGATTCTGGTCTCGGCAGCTGAACTGAGACTACAATGCCACAAGTAGGAATGTGGTTGTGTGAAGCACAAGAAAACTGCAATGCAGTAACTGTTAACCAACTCTTTATCTTCCAGTCTTCACGGTAGGTTGATACAAGAGGAGATCAAATTAAAACTTCGAAGCAGTAGTTCTTGTATGCTCTATGTAGCCTCAACCCTGTTTGTGACGTCGTCACCCCTGTTCTATATAAAGCGAGCAATTAAAATTTCGTAGTCACTGCGATGGGCCTAGTGGCCCAAGGGCATGGGATTGAATACTAGCGGCCGCATTTCTATGAAGGCAAACTGCAAATTGTGCCAATGGGCTGTGCGATGGCTGAGCACGTTAATGAAACCCAGGTGATCGAAATTAATCTAGAGCCTTACGGCTGTCATAGCTACATATGAAGCTTTATCATACCACACCAAAACACGCCATACTATACCAAAATTGGGTGTCCTTGCCTTTAATACCAATTATGACTATTTGTAGGGTAAAATAAAATGTAAGCCCATAGAGTATGTTGAGAGTTGTCTAGAAGATCTAAAAACAATGGCCAGAAAGAATGACTCTACAGAAGACCTTTGATGCCAAAAATTCCACCCAGCCACCTAAAAGCACTAAAAACACAGCCAATACTAGTAGCCACCCATGCAGCAAAGAATCCACCAAGTACTCAGTTGTTGCCGATAGCTGCACTTATTATTAGTACAGTAATTAATTTCGAATTCCATCATGATCATCCTTTCATGCTCTATAAACATGAAGCACGGGATCAGCAAACAGCTCCTCCCTCTGCAAAGAGAGGAAAAGGAAAGGAGGTCAAAACACGATGAAGGCAATATAATATAGTACGCATTTGAAATACAATCCTGAATGCATTACAATAGACAATTTCCCTTTCCCTGCTGGTTTCAGAGCACAAGCCATTCTTGGAGCCGGAAGCGCTGCTCGAAATTGCCAAGCACTATACCTGTTGCCATCTACATAAATTTTGAAAACAACCAAAAGAGGGGCATGACCTTCTGTACAGTCTTTGAATATACAGTTGAATCCCGCTACAACGAAATCGACGGGACGCGCGAGAAAGCTCGTTGTCGCGAAATTTCGCTGTCGAAAAATTAACCAAAAATGCAAGGCAATAACTCCATCAAAACATAGTTTTATTGCCAGAAATCTGTGAGCTTAGCCTGCTTGCGTTTCAGTGGCAGCAGCGGCGTCACACGACTCTCGCACTCTGTTAACAGCGACATCACAATGTCGTCATCGTGTGTGCCAAGGAATTTTCTAATAACGTCGAAGGCATCCAGTACCTGCGATGAAGCTGCCGGGGCAGGTAAATCTTGAGCGGAGTCGTCTTCATGATCGGACGGCTCTTCCGGCTCGCGAACACTTTTGATGATGTCTTCATCGCTTTGTTCCTCGTGGACAATCACGTCCGAGTCAGCGTCGAGGAAATCGTCCAGCGCTATATCAGCAGGGACGTTTCCAGCTACCTGGAGCGATTTCCACGTAACGTCCATCCCCGGAGTCGGTGACGATGGTACACGTTCCGCAGCTGCAGTCGTGCTGGTCGCCTTGCTGTCGACAAACCCAGCGGGCTTGAAGCAGTTGCGGATCACGCTTCACCGCGTTGCTCTCCATACCGCAGCCAACATTTCTAAAGCCATGAAAAGATTGACTTTCGTCTCCCTACCAGTGTCGGTGTTCAGAAGCTGCTGGATCAACCTCTCCCGGTAGGAAGACTTCATGCTCCGGATGATGCCTTGGTCCAGGGGTTGAATGACTGAGGTACAGTTCGGCGGGAAGAACTTCAGCTCCACACTTGACAGCTTGACGTCGTCAATGTGGTGCGCTGAACAATTGTCCAAGAGCAAACAAACCTTTCGATTTTGTCTGCTCATGTCGCGGTCAAGTGCCACCACTCAGTCAGCAAAAATGGCACGGGTCGTCCACAACCGGCTGTTTGCCACATACTTGACAGATAGGCTCCTGTTCCCCTTGAAGCCGCGCAGTTTTGCACTTTTGCCAATAACTAACGGGGGGTGTTTGTCAGACCCATCCACATCTTTTCACAGCAGCACAGTTACTCGTTTCTTGCTATGTTTGCCTCCGTGGCAACACTGCCCTTTAAAATCAAGCGTCTCCGCTGGCAGCATCTCATAGAAGAGGCCCGTCTCGTCTGCGTTATAAATATCAGACAGAGCGTAACTGCTCATTATGTCAGTCATGTTGTCCGCCACCCATGCTGATGCGCCGTGAACGTCCGCAGATGCCGATTCACCGCACAAAACCTTGCCGACGATGTTATGCCTTTCTTTAAAGCGATTCAGCCATCCTATGCTTGCCTTAAAGTCGTTCAGCCCTAGCAAACAAGCATAATTTAGGGCCTTCTGCTGTACAATTTTACCGCTCAGGGGCATGTTTCTTGCTCGCGTATCGACGAACCAAGCATAGACAGCCTTGTAGAGCTCTTCATACGTTGGTTGCGTAACTTTCTTGTGCTGCGCTGAAGTGCCCGATGAAAGTGCCTTCCTAATGCTGTCCTTATTCTTCAAAATCGTCGATAGCGAACTCGGCGCGATGCCAAAATCTGCGGCAATAATTGCCTTCTTTTCGCTTTCCGCTTCGGCGATAATTCTATCCTTTTCTTCTAGCGAAATAAACTTTCGCTTCTTCGTTCGCGGCGACATGGCAGAGGCGATCGACGAGATCAGACTGCAGTGAGAGATCGACGATGAACATACACCAACACACGAGAAAATGGCGGCCAGGGCTGCGGAGAAGGTGGGGAGGGGAGGCTGGCGACTGGATTTGGATTCGTCTTTGGCCCTCGTACGGCCGGCAGCCTTCGCACGGCGCCAACAAGTCCCCTCGTTGCTTCCCTGTAACGAATAAACGACTCCCAACGAAATTTTTTAATAAAGAATAGATGAAAATGTAATAAACATACATTCCATGCATTATTTAGCTGCTCCAAGCCACTCCTTTAGCAGGAAATAATCTCGTACAGCACCCAACTTTTGAAGAAAGGCGGGTCACTGACCGGTGAAGGCTCGCGAAAAATTCGTAGAAGCGAGTGCGTGCTCCCAAAGTAATTCGTTTTCGAGGGAATTTTAATACATTAACTCCTGAGGGGATTTTGCGGGGAATGAAAAATACATTGTTGTGGCGAAAACTTCGTTGAAGTGGTATTCGTTGTGCCGGGATTTAACTGTAGCTACCTGGGCACCTGGCATTTCACTCATCAGCTAAGCAGCACCAAGTCTGCTGCACTTTACCAATGAATTGTTTGGCAATAAAGGAGTAATTATGCATTGGCATCCACCCAAGCAGAGCCAAATGGCAAAGGGAGTAATTACTCCCTTATTACAAATCTACTCCACCTTGGAAGATTCCCCTAAACATTTGACTAAGAATTGTTTGGCAGTTTTCATCTAATGTATATTACCACGCACAAGTTGACTCTGAATATCAGTCGGCCTCTACCTACTACATAGTTCATGCCGGCAGAAAAAGTTTACGAAAAGAAAAGTGTATACAGCTTTTGTCAAAAATGCACAGCACACACTACTTGCTTCTTAGCCTTGCTCTGTGGCTAATGGTGCATCCCCAAAGCACCAAACCTCTTGAAAATGGGAAAAATTCTCGTCCTCACCCCTGCAAAACTTGGCCTTTTCATGGATGCTTGCACTACAGCAAAGACCTCTCGTTGTACATTTTTGACAAAGCCTGTGATATTGTTCACAATACACCATGTTTTATTGATTATCACACGACTATGCAATGGTTCCAGTCTCGATTCCTTGAGTCAGGGCCTCAGTAACATGTCACAACCTGAAGGTTTGCACCAAGAAATGGTGCAGTGTTGTGATCGAACCCATGTTCGTTTTTTTCTTCTCTAAACTAGCAAAGCCAAATATACGAAGTGTCCAAAGCTTGGCATTCTTACACCTGACTGCCTCTCGATCTCTGCCAAAATGAAATGAGCAGCTTTTTGAGCCAAGCCCTGCTTAATAAGAGGGCATCAATAAGTTAAATATGTCAACCAAACAACTGACAAAATTTGGCCCAAGAAGGCAGAAGGAATGCAGATCCTTGCATGCAATTAAAACCTAAACCAACAGGTACAGCATGCTAATGCAGTTCATCATCCCAATTTCATTTCAACAGTGCAGCACTTGCCTATGCTTAACCTGCATTACAAAGAAGACAAAGAAGTCCACATGTGACTCGCCAGAGCAGTAGTGCCGTGGATGGTCGAGCAGGTGGCCTCTTCCGAGCACTCCATCACCATGCTCAAGCAATGCCTCGGAACCAAGCGCACTACTGGACTAACCCGGGCCCGGGTCAGCAGAGGGGGAGGAGATGCAAATAGCGGAGATGTGGTGGCACTGTCCCACACCTCCACTGGAGCTGGAAACACCAACAGCACCAGCAGCATGTGAGGTGAGGCCCAATATGTTCTGAAGAAAGGAGAATATCAGCGATACAAATTTTCCCACTAAACTGCACTCTACAGACCAAAGTTTATGGTGTTCCAAACACTTAATACTCCTTCATACACTTCACACCCCTTCACTGTGCTGCGCACATTACATTCTTCTTCTCATTCACTTGTGGCCCTTCCAGCATGGTGCTATGCCCAGTGACAATTTCATGGCCATAATTACAGAGAGGTAAAAAATGAAAGTGTCTGTGTGGGGTGGGGCAAGCGTTCTCACAGCTGCATTAAGCCGAAGCTTCCCAAGCATTGAGAATGTTCATAGGAGATGGATCAGTCCAGCTTTACAGCGTCCAGAATTCCCTCCCAGTTGACCCCGGGAAAAACTTCAGCAAAATATATGCACATTCAGCATCTTCAGCCGTAAATACATAAATGCATTTCTCATGCTCGAACTTATGGATTTTGTTAATTCCTGATGCTAGGAAGTCCACTTCAAAAGAACATTTTGGCAACCTGGTGGGTTGTATCAATACAGCACACTCCCTTTAGGAACACCAATAAATTTTTCGCTTTCTCAAAAGTGCCCCAAACGAAATAAGAGAATGGCAATTGTGTCCAAATAAATAATTGCCTTGCAGCGAGAATATATTTGAAAATTGAACATTTATTGCCTCATGCATCAAGTGAGCTGGAGAGTGAGGGCAGAACACAATCTCATGCCATCCTACTTACAGTAGAGTCTCGATGATACGAACACAGTTGATAACAATTTCGCGATGATATGACTTCGCGAAATTCCCCGGCCAGAGTGCATTGTGTACGATGTGCGGAATTTTCGAACTCTCTCCCAATTGCCTCTACGGATGATACTGTTATGAAGACGAAGCCCCGAACACAATACACGACGACCAGGACCTGACGTACGATGACCCGACTACGACCCGAACCAAGACGGCACCCCCGCCCAGGCTGTGCGGCGATCCCTCAACCCTTGACCTTCGGCTGTGGTTGACCGACCGCTGGACCTGAAGCTCCGGGGGCAACCGTCCACCAGATCATCTCCTTCATCTTGGTGGCAAGCCTTTCATCTTATTCTATCCTTCCTGATCATCCTCATCGTCACCTCACCATTCGTAATTCAAGCAATCGATCGGGACGATCGCTCTGAGGACCGGGGTCATGTTATGAAGACGAAGAAGAGTGCAGTGGTGCGGGACGGAGTGCTCGCGCTAGGCCCTGAGCTATTAAATCATATCTAACAACAACAAATTATATCTTCATTCTGTCATCATGTCGTGCTTTCCTTGGCTTGCCACCACGTAACAATACGAACACGTGAGCCGTGATCGCACCCTCAAGCATTAAGCGCTGCACGCACATCGCTGACGTCGCGATCGCTAATCGCGCGGTATGCACCGCGCACAGTGAGCGGTGGTGCACGGCCCACACTCATCAACAATGCCGCGGTCACTAATCGCGCGGTACGCAACGCGCACAGTGAGCGGCGGTGCGCGGTCCGCACACATCGCTGACGTCGCGATCGTTAATCTCGCGTTAACGCACCGCACGCATGCAATGAGCGGCGGTGTGCGGCCCGCAAACATCGCCAAAGTAGCGACCGCTAATCGCACGGTACACACTGCGAGTAGCGAGCTGTGGCCGCACAGCAGAGTATAAATGCCGTCGGCCGTAAACACAGATCTGTGTGAATGCATTTTTCATGCTTTTGCATACGAATTTTGTTCGTTTGGATACAAAATTTCGGATACGAATTTTTGCGCGCGATTCCGTGAGATTCACATCACCGAGCCGCCTCGTATGCGGGAGGTGCGGGGTTCGATCCCCAGTGCCGCCGGGTACCCACCGGTGATACAATGGGTACAAGCTTTCCCCTGGTCTGGTGCTCGGCTTATTTAGGGTGAAATGCTTGGGAAATGGGTCTCTGACCCCACCTTGAGAAAAAGAAAAAATACCTTGTGACATGGCGCTCTTTGGCCATAGCTGCCCTTGCGCCATAAAAATCCATAATCATCATCGTATCACCGAGATCTTTTTTAGCCTCTTCCGCCACAATTGATGGTATTTGTGTTCCGAGCACTCGGAAGGCTGGGCATCTTAGTGCATACCTTCTGCAGCATGGTTGTTACCAACCTTACGACCAGGTCCACCATGAGTATTTCCCCTTGCCACAGGCAATGCACATACAGTGCCCAAATCCGGTCGCCTCTGCGCCGCACTGAATGCGTGCTGTGGCAGCACATGCAGCCCGGCCCAAAGGTCCCCTGCCTTCATCAAACCAGCATGAAACCTTCTCTCAAGTCCACTTGTTCCCAAGAAAGAGCACTCCCTGCAGTTACGGGCAAAGGTGCATGAAGGGGACGCGGCTTTCAAATCCCAAAATTTGGATTAAAAATTAATCTGTTGAAAATTGTATCTTTTTATATGCCTAGTTTCTATGCTCTCTCGAACTTTCGCTGCTGAAATTGATCAGAAAGTACACTAAAAAAATTGTTTCGTTAACTGCGGTGGCTTTTAATTGCAAGGAACAACGGCCTTTTGCTCCGTTACAGTTTTCTGCCTAGATACTCACCTTGTGGAGGATATTTCTTCATGACTTTTTTGTCCATTTTGACCGCATTTGTTTTGTTGCACTCCTAGGACTATACTGCAGACCATGACATTCTTTGCTTTCCAAATTTGTGAATTTTACACATTTTGTATGAAATTTACTTCACTCTAGACATATCTAAACGTACACTGCATCACAAAAATTCAAAATAAAAATTTCTGCTTAGCGAAAAATAATTCTAAGAATCTCTCGACCTGTAGCATGCCAGTAGGAACGCAGTGAATATTGAACCAGCATTCTGCCACATTTTCCTAACTCAGTAGCCCTTTCACAAGCTTGAGAGGAATAATTAGAAAGGAATATTTGGGAGATGTAATAGTGAAACTTTGTGAGAGTAGTCATGAAATTATTTCTAAAGTGCCCAAAAATTTTCATGTATATAAAACAAGAAATAATAAAAAAGAATGTGCATAGCCGCTTCTCCCATTAAGGGCAGATTTCTCAGTTTTGTGGCATTGTTGATTTAACATGTAGGAGAAACGAGAAGCAGAGAGGAGTGAAGTCATTCGTCATTCTACGGATTTGTGGCACCCTCCGTGCACAGTGGTAGGAGTGTAGCACCAACCAACGCCGTGCCATGGTGACACTCAGTTCGGCACTCCCATGTGATGCTTTGGTGCAGGCTGCGCTGTTCGGTAGAAGACGAAAATGAAGTGGAGTGGCGCGTACCAGGAGCGCAAGCCGAGCATGTGGAGGTTGGTCCTAGAAACCTGCTATGTTGCGACTCAAGTTTTGACGTTCCACTGCAACTCTACAATTTCCTGACAGGAGCTACTCTTTGCACCGTACGTGCAGCTGCGCAATGAGCAGCCATGGCTGCGTCACTGGATGCCGCATTATACAATCGTGTTAACAAAAAAGGAAGCTTTTCAACAATATACATTTGCACAATTTAAGAGTTAAAACACCAGATGCACTGAAAGCAGTATCCACGCAGTCAAGGTCTTAGCCTTGACATCATTGCCAGAAGACCCACCGACTGCAGTGACTATGAAGCGGACAGAGTTGTGGTAGAACTCTAGAAGATCCTGGTGGAACAGTTCCCGGTAGTTGGTGGAGTCCGGTGAGAACAAGTCTGGCACCACAGGCAAGCGGCTGCATTGACCACCACTTGAGGTGCTGATGCCAACATTGCCAGTGATGCCATCTGTCTCACGACTGCCCATGGCCGTCAAGCTAGATCCCAGCCTGTAATGAGCGCAGAAAGAATCGAGCATTGCTGTTATGAAAAGAGGGCTCTCGAAGATAGCTGCCAGCAGAGTGACAACACAACAGGTCAGGCAAAGCACAATGCAAAACTTTCAAGTACAATAACGCTGTGTGTTTGTGTGCACATGCATGCGCGCGTGTGTGTGTGTACGTGTGCAATGTCAGTTCACATTGACCCCATAAAACCCAGGTAATGAAAACATTGTAAAAATTTATGAACTCACAGGCTTTTTATCCCAAATGGTCTATTGGGAGACATACCAAGAAAAAGATGGTAAATGCATAAATAAAGTGGTGATTTTTAAATGTCTAAGGGCAATAAATCTGTACACCGAATAGGCAGGCGCATACAGTAAAATGAGAAAAATTCAAAACTGCTCCGTCACTAGCTGGTGCAGCATTAAAATAGAAATTTTAAATGTTTTGATGTTAGGTTTAGGTTTAAACCATTTATTTTTCAGCAGACCTCGTGCATTTCTAGCAGCAGATATATTTCTTTGATAAGTACGTTTGAAAAGGCAGTTTCTTCAAATTAGTGACCCGATCATGTAGTTCTGCGAGCACAGCTGAAAATTATTCAGATTTTTACACTCTGTAGCACAGGTGCTACGTCGAGGATTAGAGGTTTAAAAACACCAGGTGGTTGAAATTTTGACAGAGATCTCCACTATGGCGCCCTCCTCCTGTTTTTCACTCGCTCACTCTCCTCACGGTACAGTTGAGGTGTGAAATGAGAAGTGAGACAGTTACTTCACAGTTCCTCTCCACAAAACTTATTCTCAGTGCAAAAAAAATGCATTTATCCAGGAAACTAATAAATGAACAAAAGATTCATACTCCTGGCCACAATGGCTGAACTTATGACACTGAGGATATTATGAAACTGCACTTGCAGAGCACCATTCACCATGGCAATCAAGTGCACAATTATCTTGGAGGTGTGGTTTTCGCGGTCCTCCTGGAGCTCCCCATTACCAATTTGGTGTCTGCTCACACCCCTTACTGCCAGCTCCGTTCCATATACACTGCCTTGTCACCATCATGGAAAAAAACGTACATGTAGTTGGCTGCTAAACTGGACGCAGTGCCAGTATAGTGCCACAAGATATTGCCACGAATCTTTGTTGTTCACGCTCAAAGGTGCTGACACTCGGCTTTGTCATTTGTTTGTGAGGAAAGATGTGATCAGACTTATCTCGAATGATCGCACCAATGCACAATTGCTTCCACATTGTCCCAGTTTGTTGCAGTTGCTTTGGTGCCTTATCTCAATTGTTCCTTGCAAGCTTTAAACTGAGCGAAGTGGAGAGCAGGACGCACTGTGTCCGCTGACCACGGAGCACACTTGTCACAGCTGTTGCCGAGCTGCTCAGTTCTTTGCGAGTGCAAGTCCGCCCAATAAAGAGAGTGTTTTACGTCACTTTGCTCACCCATTGTCCACAGCATTGTCACCACCAAGCGACATCTAGTGAATGTTCTGGGCAATACTCCATGCACCAGGCACTTCTCGCAAGCCGCGATGCCAGCCCTGTTTTTCACCAGAAGACCTGTCACCAGTCCATCACGGCAGCAGACATCTGCAGGGACCCTAGCAGAGTGCACCAGAAAGTGAAAAGCCGCCTCAGCATCTACAATGAGCCTGCCACCAATGTCGACCCTGATTGTCCTGCATCACCCATGACGCTGTCAACTTTCAGCGGCACACCAGGCAAGGACACTGAGCCGAGGAATGGTTGGAACAATGCAAGCGCGTGGAATCATTCAACAATTGGGATGATGTGATGAAAATTGGACAAGTCTTCTCACTGGAGGGCTGAGCATGGGCGTGGTATAACCACAATTCTTTCCCAAAGACATGGGAGCCATTTAAGAAGGAGCTTTGTTAAAGGCGTTCCCGAGCGTCGCGAGGAAAGAAAGAGCCGAACGACTCCTCGAGTCCAATGACCAGCTTCCCAACGAGTTCACCCTCTGTTATGTTGAAGAAATGAAGGACCTCTTTCGCTGCACCAACCCCGAGATGATCAAGGAAGAGAAAGTGAAGTGTCTAATGTGCGGTGTCAAGGGCCAACTCTTTGCCGGCCTCGTACACCACCTGCTGAAAACAGTCGCAGAACTCCCCAAAGAAGCCTCCATGATCGAGAAGACCTTCAACACCCGGACTCGGCAGTACAACCACCCAGCTAAAGCCAGTGCCATTCACCACCACCATAACCAGCAACAGCTTGCGAGAAGTTATCCTCGAAATCATCCGCAAGGAACTGAGACAACTGCTGCCATCTTCCTTAAAGCCTCAAGTAGCGACTCTCGCATTTCCGTCTCGAGCATTTCCTTAGACTGTGACTGCAAACATGTGCTCTGATCACTGTCTTGTATGTTTTGTGCATTTGGCAATTGCAACAAGTGCTTAATTATGCATTAATATGGGCAAGAAGTGCTTTGTACATGGCTGAAATAGTGGCTACACATCCTGCAAGGAGCAGGTATCGCTTCTCAGCGCTCCGAAAGACGAAGCTTGCCTAGAAGTGTGGCGAAGGGCCATCTCTGCAGTGACAGTGTTGTCCAATCCACTGCCCATGTATGCAAAAAGCATTTTGACACCGGTTACGTCAGCAAGTAGTGGTCTGCAGAGCACGATGATATCATGTTGACCAGCACAACTAGTTGTGATTTTTGCATCGGATGCAGTTCCAACGATCTTACCAAACGGTCCCAGCTAACTGTCAAAGCCTGTGAAGAGGAAGAAAAGACCCGAGAGCAGGGAACCAAAGGATGCCCCTGAGAAAAAGATGGTGTCAGAAGGTGAAGCCTGCTAAATGACAGCGTGCGAGGCATACATGAAACCGATTCAACGCCTGCTATCATTTGTGACCAGGACACTGAAAATGCTGGCTCTCCATGCCCTGGTTCTTCGTGCAGCGGGAGCCACAGTGAGCACAGAGAAACTGACTTCATGAATGCCAATGATCGCGACGCTGATGCTGCTTTATGCCACGGAAGTGATAGCAAAAGCGACGGTTTCGACGGTTTCGAGCGTCTTTTCCAAAATCCATGCCTTTCACAGCTACCGCCCAAATATTAGTGGTGGAGCAGGGTTGACCTAGGAGAGCAGACGACACTTGTATTTAATCAAATCCAAGCAAAATCAACTGCACCTGACCAGCCAAGCTTGTTGATGTTCTAATCTAGTTCGAGGCCTTCATGAATTCAAAAGGAGTTATAATGAGGAAAATCATTACTTTGGAAGCACTTGGTCTTACTCATGAAGTGTCACTGAAAGATATGCAATATGCTGAAGGCCCTGAAGTGAGTGCATACCCTGACGTGCGCCCGCATAACACAGTGATGTTCACGGGAACTGGCATCATAAGTAATGCTTTTGTGCACATCGAAATCAGCCAAGCAACATGCAGTCGTTGCGTGTAATTGGAGTAGACACTTCAAATTCATCAAAAAAGGGTTCTTGCAAGGAGAGAACAGCACAGACCATATAAGTGAATCGGGGTTTCAGGCCCTGAGAAAATACCTGCCATGATGACTGCAAGTTATTCAGCGTGTACGAAAGCAGGAAGAACAAGTAAAAAAAGGATCAACATAAAGTCAGAGAACTGGAGGGTGTAGGTGGGAGACTCGACCAGATCAACTTTCCAGAAATCTTGCGAACTCTCATTAAGCAGTGCATGTAAGCTGCAAAAGCTACAACTAAAAAGAACCGGTGTAGTGCAGAGTCGTGATTACTCTTGTGCCTTCATATCTGTACCCATTCAACATACATGTTACTGAGGGAAAAGGACGTGCTCTTTCCCATGTGCATCGGCCGTGAGAAGATACTTGAGCATGGTGAAGACCAAATGTGGATTTTACCACAATTTATTTAAAGCATTCAGAAAAACATGGCCACTACAGGTGCTTTTCGGTGGCACACAATTCTAGTATTCGATAAAATTTAGGTTCGCAAAGAGATGGCAGTTCAGTCAAAAGCAATTACGTATTCATGTTTTGTAGACTACGATTAGGAAGCCCCATTAAGCAAAGAATTGGCCGACCATGAACTGGTGTTCATGTTTGGCTAATTTGGAGACAAACATTCACAACCAATCGCCGTTTTCACTAGCAAATGTCTGACCCGAGGAACCGTCCTTGGTCAGCTAATAATGAAGGCATTAGTCCATTTGGAGGATGCACGCGTGACAACGCTGCGAGGAACTGCCGCATGTTTGAACAGTGCAATATTAACGATGATCTTCAAAACACCTGGAAGTCCATTGTGCACTCCCTTGATGACAACCTGAAAGTGTTGGTCTTCTCAGATTCTAAAATCTAATGAGATATGTTCAAAATAGTCTGCTGGCACAAAAATTCTGAATATCAGTGGTGAAACGAATATTGTGGACCCATTATAACAAGCTTTATATGGCAGACACCAAGGACCCAGGGTGTCTAAGAGTATGCCCCAAGCTTAATCTCAACACAATAACTGCCGAGGTGAGATGATGCAACCAGACTATTCAGCAGGAGTGTTGAGGATGAGGAACTGGAAAATGTTAAAAGGGACAACGGAATTCACATGTCTTTAGAGACCTCTTTAATGCACCCAACTGAAATTTTCCACCAGAAGGTATAAAATCAGGCAACTGTGACAATGACACCCTGCATTCATTTTTAAGGTGGCTAGACATATGGAAAAGGGAAGTGTCCTCAGGTCAAGTTTTTGAAAGACTCCTCCAAGGCCACCTAAGTTTGGGAACTGAAGTGTGAGATGATAGTAGCGAACAGTGGGTTTTGTCGCTTTCTGATCTGAAGACTTTTTTCAGCTCAGATCTGGTCAAAGAGAAAAAGCTGCAAGAGCTTAAAACGTTTGACGGCTTTGTTGAAACCGAAACTTAACTTAATGCGAAAAGGTTCTCGATCATCACTACACAAAGCCAGAAGAGGTGAATTGCATAATTTATTATGCAACAGGATACCTTTGCCGCAAGCAGCTCAAATCAACACCGTGTGAAGAATGTCGGCGTGGAGAGCGCGAAAGCAGTTTTCCGAAAACATGCTGCGAAGCCCAATTACAATGCAGCCTGATTACAATGTCACGATCGAAAAAAAGTTTGATAAGGATGCATTGCATCAAAGTTATGACAGCACATCTTCCAAACCACTAAGTTGCAATTACGATGAGGCAGTTCAGTAAACAAAGAAGATCGAACAGCAGCAATTCGTGCAAGTTGAGAAAGCTCGCGAAGCTCAAGTAAGCCAACATGCTGTTCTGGCGTCTGAGGCGTCAAATATCAAGGCAATCTGATACGTAACATGAAACGTAACACCTGCAGAGCAACTTTGATAGAACCGAAGGCGTGCGCTCGCTGGTAGTTTATACGGCCCATGCTTACTGCCACAGTGTATAAGTGCGTCAGCCAAAGGGAGCAAAGACGTGCAGTGCTGTTTGTGTTTCCGTGTTGTACTTCTGGCTTTTCTGTATTTCAATTTTTGTTTTAGGCATTCAAGCAGGCAGATGCCGGTTTCCTTAAACAATACTAGCGACTTATTTTTAACGCTTGAGATTACTTTTCTTACAATAAAAAGAAAAAGTGACTACCAAGTTTTCTTTGGTCATTATACCCCACATATCATTCAGGAATTGATTACAGCATCGTTAAAGTTGCGCCGTAATGTGGGATGACACCTGACAGGCTTGAGCAAAGCACAGCTTGCACATGTTTGCAGCTGTGGGGGTGCATCTGCTCTCGTACTTCTCCGACTGCTTTTTACATGCCACTTAATTGAGTGTTTTCAATAAATACCACTATCACCTATGTTTCTAGTAAACCTCAAATTTGCAGTCTAATGCAGCCAAGTGCCTAGAAGACAGCTGCTAGCGCCATGAACTAAGCGGTCACTAATGCGAGATATAAAGGGACATCCCTCCAACTAAAAAGAGTTGTTTCCATTAGGCGAACATCATAAAAGCATCGAAATCAAGACCCTCTGCAAAGTGCGCCTATAGAAATGCCAGCAAGGCGAGCAACCAAAACGGCCCCCAGTGCTAGTGCTTTCTCTTACTGCCGCACCGTGCATAAAAGTAACACTAAATGGACCCGCGTTGCTTCGTCATCGGATCACTTCTTCCACCATGCAGCTGGCTTTGCACAAGTATCGCTCTGTGTTTATTGCTTTCAGCTGCACACATGCCGTCATGCTATCACATATATTAGTGTGGGCAGGGAAAAAGAAAGAATTGTTGCCCAGCCCACACCGCCTAAGGCACAACGGGCTAATCATGCTATCACATGGGGAACTACATACCCAAGTCTGGACGGGTGCAAGGGGAAGGGGGGTATGCATAGACTTACTTTTGGAGTCAATCTTTCGGCCAGCGAGAAGCGCGAGTTGAGGAGTTGAATATACACAACATATCATGTACATTATGCGTTATGACCTTTGTAGAATTTTTTAGGACGTTTTTGCAAAGTCTCCACGCAATTTGCACATCCCCTATCTGAAGCCTTAATTTTAGAAAAAAAGTGCACAAACTATTAGAGCTCAGCTGTCAGTTGATACAGGCCCCTTTGAATTTGTCTAAATGTCCCTTTAATTAAAATACTGCTTAATTTACAGGGTTAATCACTTTAAACACTCTTCTCTTCAGAGGACCGTTATCGAGTAGAACACTAAGTAATGATGTTGCGATGCAGGTATATCGTGATGCACACTTTAAATGGCTATTGTTAATTAGCCTCCTTTGGTGTTGTCATTGTTGATTCTGTATTAATGGAAGTTTTTTGTGTCACCTGAATTTTTGTATTTTTTACACAGCTGTGTTCCGACCTGCTGTGACCTAGTAACAAGATTCCTGTGACTGAAGAAAATAAAATTTTCAGTCTACTTTAATTCAGGTTACTGGGATTCAATATTGCAGTGGCACCAAGCATCTTTGTTCGTGGCTTTAGCCACGCCATTGTTTATAGTCATTAGTGAAATCAGTGGATGAAGTAGCGGTACACTGTGTGACCCTGACTTACCCTGACAATGCTTTTGGAGTGGACTGCAGCGCCCTGTAGTTACTGCCAGCCTTGTATGTCCTGGACCCACCTGCATTACAAACAGCAACGCTGGTCACGCCATCTTCTCTTGACACCAGGGCACAATTCACAAGTTTCATACGCACGTGCCCTTTCGATCATCTCCAACAAAATGCCCCTAATGGCTGACCACACTTCAGCCAGTCAAACAAAACACCACAAGACACACTCAGCAGCTAGTAGTGATGTGTTGGAATAGTTTAAGCAGCACGAGAAATCCCGCCACGGTAACCGCTCAAGTGATGCTATCTTCAGTTTTTCACAGAACAGCCTTCAGTAAGGCATTGAAGAAATTCTAGCCAAGCTTACTTTAAGGGCATCCTAAATGAGCACCTGAATTTTTGTATTTTTTACACAGCTGTGTTCCGACCTGCTATGACCTAGTAACAAGATTCCTGTGACTGAAGAAAATAAAATTTTCAGTCTACTTTAATTCAGGTTACTGGGATTCAATATTGCAGTGGCACCAAGCATCTTTGTTCGTGGCTTTAGCCACGCCATTGTTTATAGTCATTAGTGAAATCAGAGGATGAAGTAGCGGTACACTGTGTGACCCAGACTTACCCTGACAATGCATTTGGAGTGGACTGCAGCGCCCTGTAGTTACTGCCAGCCTTGTATGTCCTGGACCCACCTGCATTACAAACAGCAACGCTGGTCACGCCATCTTCTCTTGACTCCAGGGCACAATTCACAAGTTTCATACGCACGTGCCCTTTCGATCATCTCCAACAAAATGCCCCTAATGGCTGACCACACTTCAGCCAGTCAAACAAAACAACACAAGACACACTCAGCAGCTAGTAGTGATGTGTTGGAATAGTTTAAGCAGCACGAGAAATCCCGCCACGGTAACCGCTCAAGTGATGCTGACTATCTTCAGTTTTTCACAGAACAGCCTTCAGTAAGGCATTGAAGGAATTCTAGCCAAGCTTACTTTAAGGGCATCCTAAATGAGCACCTGAATTTTTGTATTTTTGAGCTATGACCTGCAACAAGATTGCTGTGACTGAAGAAAAAGACAAATTTTCAGGCTACTTTAATTCAAGTTACTGGGATTCGATATTGCAGCGGCACCAAGCATATTTGTTCACGGCTTTAGCCACACCATCACTTAGTGTGATTAGCGAAATCAGTGTAAAAATGCAGCTTTTGAACTATGGATGTCAAATGTTGCATGATGGATGCACTTCTGAAACCAGCAAACCATGTAGTATCATGATGACAAGTTATTTACTCACAAATCATGAATTTCCCAGACACTGACAATTATTTTGTGCTTCACAACATAGCTTCCCGCAAGGGCTTTTCTTGCGAAACCTAGCTCACATATTTAGTGATGATCTACAAGCTAATCTTGATTGTAACATTCAAACAGATGCCATTTTTTATTATTTTGTAACAGCCTTTGACACCGTACCTCGCCTACGTTTGCTCCTAAAGCCAGAGCAGCTAAATTTACATCCTCGCATGGATCAAGGATTTTCTAACTGGTCCCTGTTTTTTTTTTGTTAACAGCCAAATTTCTACCTCCCTCACTATAACAGGCACCTCACAAAGCTCAGTCTTTTCTCCATTGCTGCTGTTAAAGATTTACCATTGCATATCAAACATGTAAAGTCTGCGTCTTTGTGCTGACGACTGTTATCTATTGCACAATAACACATCCCATGAAGCAGCTATTCAAAAATGATCTTAATCAATTTCAGCAGTGGTGTGACCAATGCCTCATATAACTAAAAGCTAACAAATGCAGACCTGCCTCTTTTCTCAGTCACTAACAGCCCCTCCTGTTTGACTACATGGTCATCACCTCCACAGGTGAACTTGTACAACCTTATGCTAAATACCGTGGCAAAACATTAAGCAGTGATCTTTCAGGGTTTAATCCGTGGCAATGTGTTTGAGTGCTCACCTCGACTTCGGTGGGTCGGGGGTTCGATCACCGTGGCCGCCGGTCCACCCAGCACCTCCACCAATAATGTAACATGAAGGCGTCTAACAAAAACACGAAATATATTTACAGAGAGAAAGCACACAGCACGGCACAGCCAAACAACCAGGGAAGCTGGACTCAGCACCACCAACGCACTTTGTTACCTTCACGTTGCACGCATGAGCGGAGCATGTGGTTCACGTCTATGGCCGTAACAATACTCCTAACGTCATATTATCTGCAAACAAATATGCACCGCGGCAAGTAAAATTACTAGCATATACATCACTCATCGGGTTTAGGCTAGAATATGCACATGCATGCCAAATAAAACTTATCTAACACACTTAAAGCTTAACAAAATCATCCGTCAAATTCATTTTCTCCAAATTACTCCTAATACCAGCCTAACAGCAATAAAATTTCAGTCCGAACTTTTGAACCTTGGCACTCATTGCCACATTTCCAGCCTTTGCTTTTTTTATAAGGTGTTTCACAGTTCGCTCAATCAACTTCCATACATAACCCCACCCTGATGTACAGTCTTTGCCAAAAGTAACCGAGCAGCCGCGACGGCCGCTGGAGTGGGCTTTCAGCCAAACTGCGACGCTGCGGTCCCTGGCACTGGCCACTGCTGCCCGGCTGCGAGTGTAAACTTGGTGGCTTTAGCCTGCGCTCTCACCCTCCTTCCTGGGAATATAAGAAGTGAGCAGGTAGTATGTGCGGCGAGCAATTTCAGGCCTTCAGAGTGCTGTCATACTGAGGCTTACGTCTGCCAATTTACACTCACAGCCAGGAAGCAGCGGCCAGCAGCGAAGATAGCTTCGTCATCGCTCGGCTCCTAGCGCAGCTGCTCGGTAATTATGGCAAAGGCAGTACATTCTATTGCATTGTGTGTCCTTTTCATATTGCTTGACCACTTCTTGGAACCGCTGCAATGCTGGCTCATTTCATCCCTCAAACAACTGTTGACCTAAATGGCCTTCCTCACGTCATTGCTGCCGTCACCTTGCCATTGACATTTGTGACAATGACTAATAATATTGAAACACTGCATTCATCACCTACATGTAATTGTACCCCTTGCACCTTGAAAGGGGTGTTTATAAAATGGATCAAAACAAAGCATGTCCACGCAAGCTGCCGAACAAACCAAAATGGACTTCAGATACTGGTAGAGAATGCATGCCTTCGCGTGCAACGCTCTTTTCATATCCCTCAAGTGATGGTGCCTGGCCGGAGCACAATGGCGCACACATTCTCCAAATTTCCACCTTTCCTGACCAATCATGATATGTGGAAGCCGGCAGGAGGGTGAGATAGCATTTATACAATGCAGGTTACATTTGTGCACATCCTGTCTTGAAGGCAAGTAACAAACAGATGCAGCATATCTATACTGCATTGCATACATAGCAGGCAACGCTTCCAAAGCTAGCATGCCTGTTAGCACATGCAAAGTCCGCGCCCAAAAAGTAGTTCACCCTACAACCAAAGTGAGCACAAGCATATTTCGTTGCGACATATTTTAAGTGCCGTCAATGGCAACCTCCTCGACTTCGCTTCACCTCTTGCCACATTTTCGTCCTTCAACTCGTCAAGACTTCGAGAACTAAGAATGGCTAGCGGTCTGATACACGGCAGGCAGGGCAAATCGCCCTTAGTCCATCCGCACCTAAAAAGTAGTTCACACTGTGAAAATGACAGCCAGAGGGTTCAAGTCCTCAGCGGCTCACAACTTCGACCATAATTTTTAGTGCTACCACTTCGTTTTATATCGCTCTTTGTTTTCGTTAAAACACTCCTGACTTTTCCAGAAGAATGAATGATAGGTGGGGGAGAAATACAGGTTCGCGGACGCACTACCTCTGCAGCCTCTGCTGTGTTGCCTGCTACGTATGAAACGGAGTACAAGAAAAAGGCACTTAGGGCTAACAATTGGCCTATGCCTTAGAAATGCTGTTTTCGGTTGTTTTGAAGGAAGCACTACTGCGTAACTCCTGGCGTCAACACCACTGTCATTCAGCCACCAGAACAGCAAGGGAATATGCACCAGCCTTTGACACGAGTTTAGAGTCGTCCAGTTATTGGGCAGTCACAATGCCCAGTGAACAATTAGTGTTTTTGTTTGCCTCTGTTGTATTAGTGCACTGCTGATGTAGGATGTCTGCTTATCGCAACCTCCCTGCAGTGCTCTAATAGGGTAACTGCTCTGTATCACCTCTCTGTTGTAAGATAGTTCTGTGAACTTTTGATTCCTACCCAACCCCTGCCTTGCGACTGCTGGAAGCTGGGCACCAAACGGCCATCTCTTTTTCTTACTTGGTAGTTCGGCTGTACCTGAGCTTGTTGCATAAGTCGAGGACATTATATGTGAGACTGGAACTGCCCCCACCCCCATCCCCCACGCGCTAAGAGTCTAGGTACACATCATTTGTGTGTACGCGACAATGAACGAGTTTTTAAGTTTCTCTCCAAACGTTCATTCGGATGAGCAGTGGGGCCTTGTTAAAAATACACACATCTAAACTAGACCACTGTTTATGAATTCGCCACTCCCAATCACAAATATTTCTTGTCGAGCTACGGAAGTAAAAAATTTAGGCAGCGATGCGATGCTTCACTGCAAATTCCAATATTTTCAAAAGTTAACATGATAAGATTAAATGTAAAATCTTTCAAGACATGTAGCCATGCATAGTAAATTTATTTTACAGCAAATATTTCACACAATGTTTTTACTACATAGCTACACTAAAAAAAGGCGATCTCTCAGTTTGTCTGCATGGCTGACTGACAGGTGAGCTTACTGAACTTTGTGGTTACAGAATGTGAAGTGTTTAAGATAAGATATTCTGCCAGCAGATGAGTCATTGTGCTCACCACATTCTGTTCGCAAAGTAGAAAAAGTCATTTCGTAGACATGACAGTAGCTCGTGCAGCCAGTCCTGGATGGCACGATGGTGCCCAAGGCTTCGCCCTGTCGTCTCAGCAACATGGTAATGATAGTGCCTTTTTACAGGTGGAGGTAAAGAGGGTAAAAGAATGAAAAATTTAGTGCACTTCCACTGCGTGCACTTCACCTTGTGATGCATCCGCTACGCGGCATGGTGCTACTGGGAGAGAAAAGTGACAATCGGAATGGGTGTTTTTCTAGTAATCTCCACTATTTTTGCAACACGAAGTCACTGCTCAGATCTGTCCACGAATGGCATCTCATCCAGCAATGGTATGACAAACTAAGGCATGCGATGTATTAGGTCCAATGCTATCATCTTCCAAGCATATGAAGTTGCCCACATGTAGTTCCCGCCTAAACACAGAAGGCACAGTCTGGTTCACGGCCATCTTTGAGATGGAGGTTAATTGGATAAGTGCAGCACTAACAGCGTACTGCACAGCAGGTGTCGCCACACCTGGTGAGTACGTCTGTTTGGGTTAGATGATGCCAGCACAGTTTCAAGCTATTTCCCTGAAGCAAGACCACACCATCACTGCAAAAGAATTTTTCACTGCACAAGGAAGCTGACTTGTGTGTGCGCATGTTGGGTTTTATGGCGATAAGCAGCTGAGGCTTTCATGCACCAAACTCAGGGTAGTCAGATCTCCCTGTTCTGCTGGCGGACTACTTAAAAAATCCACAATTTTCTGATAACATTTTCTTTTTTTGGGAATGAACCACTCGTGATAAGTCAACTATTGCATTCTCTCCCAAGAGCAAACTAGGGTGGAAAGGGACATGTATGTGGTAAAATATTGTAAGGCACTTTTTTCTTCGGTTTTCGATTTTTCTGCATGAAAATCAAACATAGTTTACTGTGACCACTTTGACTATGAAGTTGAGCAGGATGCGTATGTCCAATGCGAGGACGACATGACATTACTTCAATAAAGCGTTCTTGGTATTGACACGACTTCCATACGCCAAAGATGTGCTTCACCACTCATCATCCTAAGTTGACTGCCATTTCTTATTAATTTACTTTTTACTAGTTTTAACCAACCTTTGTGCGGAGTGTTTACATTGTCTAGTTTGCTTTGGTGAGCGCGTGCCGCACGAGTGTCGGCTCTTTCGTTATCGGCTTTGCTGACATGGCTCGGGACCTAGCATAATTTTAATGTTCGTCTATATTTTTTGGCTGTTGCTATACTGTGGATTATATCTATTAATGTTGTACTGCGTAACTGCAGTGGAGCCCTTTTAAAGTGCTTATAGAGTGTGTGTAAGTCCTCTTGTATTATTTTCCCAGTTGCGACACAGACAGCGTAGCATTCGGCTTTAAAATTGATGAGCTCTGCCATAATCTTATTGCCTCCCAGTTGTCTTGTACAACTGCTCTTCCAACATACACTGCTGTTTTTAACCCGTCTGTGTCGAATTCAACACAATTCTCATAATTTAAGTGCAAGGTATTCTCACAGGATGTGCTCCGGTGGGGTTTGTTTCTTATGAAAGCGTGTCAGAGAACGATCACATACTGCAGGGAGGTTGTACCATGAAGGAAGTGGTTTCAGCTTGTGCACCGTACCTGGCTGTGTTTCCATAAATTCCAGTTCGATGCATTTATCCTCAAATCGCAATAGTAATGGCTTGTCTGCTTGTGGTTTATTACCGGATATTGTTCAGGACGTGCACTGAATGACTATGGGCTAGCGGAGGTGCTCTAGAAGTTTGGTTTATTTGGTTTATAGGATTCAACGTTCCAAAGCGACTCAGACTATCAGAGAAGATGTAGTGGAGGACTACGGAAAATTTCGAACACCTTTTCATTTCATTTCATTTATTTTACCCTCAGGGCTTTCGCAATT
The DNA here is from genome assembly GCF_052857255.1 of Amblyomma americanum. Classification (NCBI taxonomy): domain Eukaryota; kingdom Metazoa; phylum Arthropoda; class Arachnida; order Ixodida; family Ixodidae; genus Amblyomma; species Amblyomma americanum. The sequence goes on along the minus strand of NC_135497.1, from coordinate 382,756,973 downwards.
CAGAGGGGTGGGCCAGTGAAAAAACAATACATAGATCAAAAAGAGCGCTACATATACGAACAATATCGAAAAATGCTAAAGACAGAGGACTAAAACATTGAGAGCAAAAGTACAGAAGTAAATAAAAGGATTAATTTACAAAAATAAAACCCTAATTATAATCTCTATACGGGTAAATAATATATCACAACTGGTCTGATTCTAACAGTGCGAATCATTAGCTTTTAAAACGCTCAGGGTCGCTGATACAAGTGGCTGTGGGTGAAAGATTATTCCAGTCACGACATGTTTTAGGGAGAAAGGAATTAGAGCAGGTCACAGTGCTGCAGTGTGGAACAGCTACTTTTTGATTGTGGTCAATGAGAGGTGAGATGAAAGATGGTGCCTTTACACAGATGGCTTTTAGGTAAGGATTGTTGTAGTAAATTTTATGGAAAAGGCAAATGCATGAAAGTTTACGGCGAGTGGACAGTAAGGGAAGTTTAAGATTAGATTCCATTTCTGTTACACTGCCGGTGCGATGATAGTTTCCAACGATGAAACAGACACTTCGATTCTGCACGGCCTCTAGTTCTTTAACATACAATGGCATAGTACACTATATGGGCCTCCAGGATTTCGCCTTAATTGAAATGTGACTGCCACGGTCGGCATCGAACCCAGTCTTTTGGGTGAGCAGCTGAGCACCATAACCACTGAGCCACCGCGGTGGCCGGAGCTCTAGAAGTGATCGAATTCTAAGGACGTATGCGCAAGTCAGCATAGTTCTATATTCAAAAGGTGGCTCAATGGTTTCGACATAAAGGCTAGTTATAGGTGATGTTCTATGTGCGCCTGTTGCAAGACACAGTCCCAAGTTTTGCACCAGGTCTAGCTGTTTTAGGTAAGACGACATCGCTGATCTGTATATCGTACACCTGTAATCAAAAGCAGAAAGTACTAGGGAATGGTAAATATGTAAAAGGCAAGTCTTGTGGGCACTGAAGTGCACTTGAGTTGAGCAGAGCGAGTCCTTAGAACTAGCAGACATTATGGCCAGTACCCACAGGCTGACATTACAATTTCTAGCAGCTTTTGTTATTTTCATGCACTTTTTCCCTCATTCTATGCCATAAAAGTTGTTTCTAGGTCCTAATGCACTAAAACATATCCAACAAACCAGTGGCAAGATCATCATCATCATCAGCAGCATGACTACATCCACTGAAGGGCAAAGGCCTCGCCCATGTCTCTCCAATTAACCCGGTCCTTTGCCAGCTGCGCCCTCCCTATGGCTGCGAACTTCTTAATCTCATCCGCCCACCTAACCTTCTGCTGCCCCCTGCTACGCTTAACTTCTCTTGGTAAGCGTAGCAGTTTGGAAGTGCCACACTAGCCATGACCACAGATGAATAGTACAATTTTTTTTAAATACTGTGACGATTCCCCAAGGCAGCAGACGCCAAGGACACCACAGGAGCCTGCTCAGCGGCACCCAGCTGCACGGGAGAAAGGGAATAGATAATAAACGCTCCCCCGCTTTTCAAGGAGAGGGGCCAGTCTGACTCCCGCCAGCAACGTGTACTGGCGGTTTATGGGGCGCTCTTCCCGCGCCCTCGTTAGGGCACGTCGGTAACCCGTTTCGGCGTTCGCTTCTAAGCTCACCCTTTTACAATACTATAACAATTCTGGCGACGAGGTAAAAGTTTTCCGGCATCGCATCATCTGCAACCACGCCGACGTACGGAGCATTAGAGCCATTCCACGGGGAAGGAGGAGCCTGGACGGAGTACTTGGAGTGAGTCAAGCTGTTCTTCGACACCAAAAGCGTTCCAGAGGAGAAGAAAAGGTCCGTGTTCCTGACATGCTGCGGGTCCAGTACCTACTCCTTACTACGGAGCCTGCCGACGCCTAAAACTCCAGATCAAGTCTCTATCGACAAGATATTCTCAGCGCTTTCGGGCCACTACATTCCGAAGCCTTCCGTGGTGGTCTGCCGCTTCAGATTCAATAGTCGCTCTCGCCAACCTGGAGGAGTCTGTCAGCGACTACACCGCATCACTGAAAAAACTTTCAGCAAATTGTGAGTACAGCACCTTCCTTCCTGACATGCTGCGGGACAGACTCGTTTGCGGCATTAATGACGCGTCAATGCAACGATGCCTGCTTGAAGAGCCAAACCTGACGTTCGAGTCAGCAGTCAAGCTTCTAATTGCAATGGAGACGGCTAAAAGAGACTCAAGCATGTTGATGCAAGCTCAGGGCATGACCAAAGCGCAGACAGTTCACAGTGCGATGAGCAAGCAAATGAAACAGACGATAAGTTGTTATCGCTGTGGAGAGCCGCACTACGCAACAGTATGCCAGCATGCCAAATCCCGGTGCAACGCATGCAGCAAGATCGGGCATCTGGCCAGAGTATGCCGCTCAAAGGCTGCCGACACGAAGCAAAAGAACGTGTCAAGGAAGCACAGTACGCAAAGGCAAACAAAGCAGCCAGTTCACAGCCTTGAGGACAGTGGAAATCTTCCTGAAATCCAGTCACAGGTCTACGAGACGTGGCAGATGAACAGCGAGAAAACAATTCCTCCGTTTGTAGCAGTTTTGCAAGTCGCAGGCAGGCCTCTTAGAATGGAGCTAGACACGGGGGCCAGTGTCTCTGTAATAGAGGAGACCGCATTCCAACAGCGGTTTCCCGAGCTCTCAGTAGACCCATCAGACGTAATTCTGAAGAATTATTGCGGAAGACTGACAGCCGTTAGGGGCAAGGTTACCGTTTCAGTAAAGTTCGGACGAAGAGAGGCAACACTGCCTTTGTTTGTACCTCCAGACCAGTGTCCAACCCTTCTAGGACGAAACTGGATCAGTGCGCTTCAGCTCGACCTAAATGACGTCAGATCCGTTGACTCACTTACGAGCGTTGACGGGCTGCTTACTTGCTACAAAGAAGTATTTTCGGGCGGACTAGGAACATTCAAAGGTGTGAAAGCCAAAATTGTAGTCAAGGAAGATTCACCTCCAAAATTCTTCAAACCACGAACGATTCCTTTTGCATTGCAAGACAAAGTTGCAGAATTGCAAAGATGCAACGAGAAGGGGGACTAACACCCGTCAAAACGTCTGAGTGGGCAGCCCCAATTGTTCCTGTGCTCAAGCAAGACGGCCACGTGCGCATATGTGGCAACTTCAAAGTCACAATTAACAGTGCCACAGTGCTGGAAAAATATCCTGTGCCGCGAGTCGAGGACCTCTGGGCGAAACTTTCAGGTGGCAAAAAGTTTACGAGGCTGGACCTGAAAGACGCTTACCAGCAGGTAGAACTTGACACGAGCTCACAAAAGCAAGTGACCATCAATACGCCTCAAGGCCTCTTCCAGTACACCAGACTACCTTTCGGAGTAGCTTCAGCGCCGGCCATATTCCAGAGAGAAATGGAAAATTTGCTACAAGACATGCGCCATGTCACCGTGTACTTTGATGACATCTTGGTAACGGGATTGGACGACGCAGATCACTTGAGCAACGTAGCCAGTGTACTACAGCATCTACAGGAAGCAGGCCTCAAACTCAAGCTAGAGAAGTGTTCACTTCTAGCGACGGAAGCTGAGTACCTGGGCCATGTCAGAAACACGGACGCACTGAGGCCAACACCAAAGAAAATAGAAGCTGTCGTGAATTCTCCATGTCCCAAGGACATCAAGCAACTTCAAAGCTACCTTGGACTCATTAATTTTTACAGGCGTTTTCTACCTAACCTTTCGACAGTTCTCCGGCCCTTGAATCTGCTACTTACAAAAGAAACTCCATGGAAGTGGACAAGCGTAGAGGAACAAGCTTTCAGAGAAAGTAAAGCTCTCCTGACTTCTGCGCCGGTACTGCATCATTTCGATTCTTCCAAGCAAATCGTTCTCAGTTGCGACGCTTCATCGTACGGAATCAGAGCTGTTCTCGCACACCAAGATGAAACAGGGGAACGTCCCATTGCCTTCACATCGAGAAGCCTTCTTCCAGCAGAAAAGAATTACAGTCAGCTGGACAAAGAAGCCCTTGCCTTAATTTTCGGCGTATCGAAGTTTTATAAGTATCTCTGGGGCCAAGATTTTGAAGTGGTGATTGATCACAATCCACTTCTGGGACTTCTCGGACAGGATAAGCCTATTCCCGACAGATCAGCACCGAGAATGATACGCTGGGCAATTACCCTGTCAGCGTACAAGTATACACTTATGTACCGCCCTAGCATCAGCAACGCCGATGCGCTGAGCCGACTACCGCTTCCTACAAAGCCAGGCACAGTACCCAAGCCTGCTGATATCTTCATGCTTGAAAGTACATATCCTCGACTTCTTTCACCATCCGCCATCGCCAAAGCTACAGATCGTGATCCTGTTATGTCACGCCTACGGCTGGCGCTTCTTACTGGTGAAGAGCTGCCAAGAGGAAGTGATTGGACACTATTTCAAAAGAACCATACAGAGTTTAGTGTTCATGAGAACTGCGTCCTGCGAGGAACACGAGTCTTTGTTCCTAAAGAACTACAAGCAGATGTTCTTGATCTCCTTCATGAAACTCACCCAGGCGTGGAAAAGACGAAAGCAGTCGCACGGAGCCACATTTGGTGGGAAGGACTAGACAGCAGCATCGCACAGAAAGTGCAACTTTGCAAAATCTGCCAAGAACACCAGAGAATGGGACGGAAAGCACAGTCTAATCCGTGGCCGTTTCCGAAGAAACCATGGTCTAGACTGCATGTCGACTTTGATGGTCCATTTCAACGACACTACTTTTTCGTCCCAGTTGATGCCTACTCTAAATGGGTAGAGGTGGTTCCCGTTCATGGCACCTTCAGCGGACGCCACAATTCGATGCCTGCGAACCATATTTTCCACACATGGCATTCCAGACATCATTGTCTCCGACAACGGCACTGCATTGACCAGCGAGAAGTACGCTGATTTCTTGAGCAAGAACAGCATTCGGCGAATCCTGATCCCACCATACCACCCAGCATCGAACGGAGTAGCGGAACGCGTCGTGCAAACAATTAAGGGGAAACTCAAAAAGGCAGTGCCTGGAGATGTCCGAACAAACATCGACAGGGTCCTGCTTTCCTACAGAACAACGCCGCACACGTTTACTGGGTCCCCTCCCGCTGAGCTCCTCATGGGCAGGCAGCTGCAAACGCCCATTCAGCGAAGGCACCCCGGCCTAAGGGCGCATGCGGACTTCAAGCAAATGAAGCAAAAGATGCGCTGCGACAGTAACGCACGCAAAAGCTGTTTGCCTTCGCCCGGCGAGCCCATCTTTGTTAGGAACTTCCGACCAGGCCCAGCTTGGATTGCCGGAACGGTTCGCCATCCCACAAGTTCTTCGTCGCTTCAAATAGAACTCGAAGACGGAACGCTGTGGAACAGGCACGCGGACCACGTGCGACCGCGAAGGACACCCGGCGTTCTCTCAGACGACGAGAAGCCTCTTCCTGCACTAGCAGCGACAACGGACACGGAACAGCTGTCCCCACCTCGCTGCTCATTAAGCACCGAGCCATCTACAACAGCCTCGGTGCGACAACAGCAGTCAAGTGCGGCCCCTTTGCACCCCCAGCTTCTCCGGTCTACCCGGGTCCGGAAGCCTGTTATCTACTATGGACTGTAGAGGCGTATACAAGACACGGCTCGTCCCCAGTGCCATGCAGCAGGCTTCACAACAAAGGGAGGGGTGTGACGATTCCCCAAGGCAGCATATGCCAAGGACACCGCAGGCGCCTGCTCAGCGGCGCCCAGCTGCACGGGAGAAAGGGAAAAGATAATAAACGCTCCCCCGCTTTTCAAGGAGAGGGGCCAGTCTGACTCCCGCCAGCAACGTGTACTGTCGGTTTACGGGGCGCTCTTTCCGCGCTCTCGTTAGGGCACGTCGGTGACCCGTTTCGGCGTTTGCTTGTAAGCTTACCCCTTTACAATACTATAACAAATACATAGAAAATTCGAGTGCTGCTATCAGAGATGATGTGGTGGAGGACTCTGATGCAACTTCACTTAAATGTACGAGACCATTCGCAGGCTATTGCAAACTTCGTATATTTGCACACCACAAATTTCCTGAAGCATGTCGTGCAGATCCCAATTTTGCCTGACTAGATGATGCAAGTACTGCTCGCATGAATGGTCACCAAGTCTCTCAGGCACAAGCCTTTCTGTACTCGCAGCATGACAGCATATCTGCGTGGTGCTTGCGACACAGGAAAGATCGCGTTGTCCGACACTTCCGTAGAGTTCTCCTTTACCTCCTTTATGGGTATGAAGTAAGCAACAACCAAAAGTCGCTCAGGCCAGCAGGGTGCAGTCAAAGAATACAGGCATGGCAGGGGAAGGCATTCTAGTCCCCAGGGGCAATGGTATCAGGCAATTTGCATGGGTGGGGGGCTGTAGCTGGCTCTAAACACACCTAGTTAGAGATCAATGAGGTCCCATAGCAGACAAAACTTGCCTCTCAGAGATGATTATCATCATGTGTCTCTACAACATCTCTCTAAATAGCATCAGAGCCAGCTTATTTCTGAAACCAGAGGCTCAACTTGCACTTCAACTGGCTGTTTGCTAGAGGGGACCCACCACTGTGCACGCGCGTCATCATTCATGCTTTTGCCTGCACAGTCAGCAACAAGACTGCACTGAATGAGATGGCGCACAGTGCAGTGTTGAGGCTACAAGTGCATGCAGAATGCCGGAGCAATTTTATCAGTACAGCAGAAAAAAGCTCTGCCTCCCCACCCTCCCTTAGAAAGTAACGAAACGATTCTACATTTTTGAGGCTGGCTTCGTAGGCGGAAAAGAAGAAATTCTCGTGACGAAGGGAAAAAGATTGCAAGATGAGTGGATTAGTGTGGCACAGATGAGGAGAAGATCAACCAGAATATGAGCCCCTACAGTAAATGACTTACACCGAACTAGTGGACATGAGTGAAAACAGCTTCACTCCCAATATAACAGCTATTTGCAACAAACAATGAACCAGCGATTCTTTAGCTGAGGGAGTCTAAACACTAGCTCTTGGTTTTAAATTCAGCAGCGCAGAGACCGATGAATGAAAGTCTTAACGGACCCCGCCCATGTTTCTTCAGCAGCACCTAATATTTTTTTATTCTTGCGTTCCCGCTTCAGTTAATCTGTTCATATGTTTCATCTGACACCGATGGCACAGGTTTGAACTTTTCCACTGCACAAGTGGCACACAAGTCCCAGGGGGTATATAAAGCAGGCATGCCAAGCCTTCACTTCAATGTGTCCTACTGCATGGAGGCTTACAAATGTACCTGACACGGGCTGTCCCAGATCAAAAAACCCTGCTTACTGGTCACCCTGGGACTGCCAGGCAGCTGCTGAGGTTGCACTGTACATTCATGTGTAATGTGCACCTTAGGAGAGTCATGACCGCTGTAAGAATGGCCGGCTACAAAAAAGAAACCCCCCTTAATATGAAGCCATGCCAAGACACTACTGAGCTCTGCACATCGCACACACCGAGTTGGAGCCCAACACGTGCAAGCGAGAAAAGCCGCCAACTCTAGCAGAGTGCAGGAGAGATACGAGAAAGGGCAAGAGCTAGTGATCTTTAATAATAAATATGAAAGCATTAGAAATCTCACTTAAGCAGAAACCCAACATTGCCAGAAACATGGTACCAAAATGTGACCCCAAAGAGTGGTGCCGTTACAAAAACTTGCAATTGGTCAAGAGCGGAAAAAATACAAAATGAAACCAGTAGTTATTACTAGTACTTGCAATCCACCAACTACAAAGGAATAGCAACTAATTTCAATGGACAGGGAATATAATTATAATGGAATTGCAATACTTTCGCATTACTCGCATGCTCCTTAAGTGCCTCCCAGTAATTTTTTTTTCCTTTTTACCATGCTAACGCGAGGAACATGCATAATGAAGAGAACAGAGATACTGCTGGAATAGAGAGTATGGCATACGATTTATCAATCCTACAATTCTTTTTGCAGGCATGAGACATGGCAGCATGTGATTGATCTAGGGGGGTATACAATGTGGGTAGAACAAAGAGGGCACAGCCTGCACAGCAAAACAAGCCATGGAGCAAAGTGGACATGCACTGCAACGATGGACTGGATGGTGTAATGGCTAGCAGGCAGCATTTAGAGCCAAAGATGCCAAAACCACTAAAGTAACACGCACTACGATACTCGGGGACAACTTTTTGGCAATGCAGCAGAGGCTAGGTAGGAAAGGGACGGAGATTGACCTTTGTCTCTCCATGTTGTGAGGAGTGGACTCCTGAGCCGTAGTGACCTGTACCATCTCTCCCATTCCCCCTTTTCACCCCTCCGCCCAACAACAAGAACCCACCACCCATGGCATGCGGACAAATGCCAGTCTCTGCCTCTTTCCTACCTAGCCTCTGCTGCATTGCCAAAAAAGTTCTGTTAATATAGTTCCATGTGCCAGGCACACATGGCCAGACACTTTTTCACTGGCTCATTGCTGCAAAAAATTGATTCTCTCCAGTGATCACTAAGCAGTGAGACTAATTCTCAGATTGTTTTCTGCTCCTCTAGTGAGTTCCAGCCATTGACCAAAGCATTTCACAACTCGCATCTCACAACCCACTGAACAGATTATAAGCAAAGATATAGAAACGTATATAAAAGCTTCAAGGATACAACTGCAGAAAAAAGTAGCAAATGGCCCTTAGTAGAGGCCCCTTCCAACAAATGGCACTGACCTATCGCCCCAACATCACGGCCAACTGCCCAGCACCTGCAAGCGCAGCACTGCAGGTGGCTAGCAGGAACAAAGTAGTTGACCATAGTGTCACACATTAAACTAACATCACTGGTTGCAAAGCCTCCTTTTAGGGTCAATTGCTGCTTCATTCTCGTAAAGCATCTTACTATATTCTGAACGCAAATTGTCTGTTAAGCTCAACAGGAGTGGATGATCATTACAGATCAGATATTTTGCACTCTTGTATACCTATAGCCCTCTAGCAACACCACTGATCACTAGTTAGTACACACACCACTGCTTGCAAAGAAACAGGTTTCGAGTGTGGTGCAGAAAAATAATGCGTAAACATTGCATGTTTCAATTAGAGACATGTCAAAATAACATTGCCAAAACTGACATCAGACAAGAGGATATGTCAAGCATAAATACTGCACAGTGCTTTAAAAAGCCTGGTAGCACACACATCACAGCACACTTCGGCTGACCATCGGGGGCTGATAAATTTCTTAAACCATGATCAACACACGTGACTATGCAGTATAATCTAGTGAACACTTGGCAGTTGCTCAGCTCTGCATCTTTCCAGTGCACAGTTTCAGAGGTTAAAAAGATCGAAAGGACCACTTTACACCGCAACCTAATTTCTAATTCCGCAATAGAAACAGTCCCTTTACGCTACACTAACATAAGAAGTCTACTTCAGCTTTAAGGACCCCAAAGACTAAGTGCTGACTACACCTCTGTTATTATTCGATGCAAAATCAAAGTGGTAGTGAATTGGGCAAGCAAAAGTACTGCCGAGTGAACCACCTAAAGCTGGTGTCCACTTAAACCGGAGAAGCAGAGAGAGAGAGACTGCAATGCGAATACAAAGGCAGCTCTGCTTACTGACAGCTCCAGTGATGCCAGATGGTTGCAGATCTACTGGAGGTCTTGATGTAAGCACCTCAAAACAGCCATGGTCTGTATCAGCATGGCCCGCTGGAACAAATGAGTCAGCCGCACTTGATGTCACTGATGCCAAAGAAACTTGATGAGCCAAGCACCCAAAATCAAGATTAGCCAAAGGCACACTTATACTGCACAAAACTTTTTTATGCTCCTTTCTTGCTACAAGCAGAAAGAAGACAGAGGATAAAACAAAGGATTTTCAGCTTCCTCCGGCAAAGCTAGCATCAGTGCTCTCTCCACAACCCAGAAGCTACAGGATACGAGAGCCACATCTGCGGCATATTGTGTTTACACCAATGTAGCCCTAGTTTTTTTTTACAGCCTGGGCTGTATCTGTCATGGATTACAAGAGGTGTCCGGTGGCGCTTCAGGGAAGCTTATCTGGACCAGCGTGCAGCTGGCATGATATTGCCAGTCAAGCGTGCATGACGTCACACCTCAGGATCAATAGACTGGAGTAGGCAGCCGCTGCTAGATCCCCTCAATGAACTAAAGGTAACGACATCTCCTCCCTCCTCCTTCTCCTATGCTGGTGCTCCTTCTCTCAACTCTTCCTGGACACCAACAGTGGCAGCACCTAGGCCGGGTGCACGTAGCGGACGCTCCCAACGCTCACACCCGTGGTCGAGCCCGCGACAATGGATACCCTCGAAGTGCTTTTCGGATGGCGCCTTCTGCCCAATCCCACTTGGAACTTAACGCTGCCAACAATAATTGGAACGACATGCACTCTGGGTGCAAATATTTAGCTTTTACTTTTGTTAGAGATGCATGTGCGGTCTAGGCTTTATATGAACCGGTGGCAGTGTAATGCTTCTGTAACATATTCTACACTCAAAGGCGCGTTTTCAAGGGTAATCTGTTGTGCCTTTCAGGACGTAGTTGCCCACTAGTCTTAATTTTTATTTCAATTTTTTAGTTCTGCAAAGCTTGGCAATTGTTTTGCAGTGACTATGCCCCAGATACATCACAGGCTAAGGTTGAAAGGATCTGAGTGGCTGTAGTTACTTGTGTTTGTGTGTAGACTGGTGAACACGATGCCCTTTACATGGTTGTGATCAAAAGAATTTTGATGTAGGATGAATTGTCTTAGTTGACTAACAGCAACCACCAAAGTCTTTATAACCACAGCTATGTGTGAAGCAGCAGCACTGCGTGACTCAATAGAATGCTGTTCGCTTGGGTGACTGCATCTTGCGTCAGCACAGGCAATATTAACTGATAAGAGGACACTGGCTTCTGATGTGTAATTGTCATGCATAACGTGGAGCAGCCAGCCAGTTTTGCACCTGTAATCTGCGGCAACGACGACGACTGTGAATATGTTTGCGAGTATGTTTAACGAAGGTCCTCGCTTGCATACTCAAATGTTAATTGCGAAGATCCAGAGCATTGAAGAGCTGCTGTTATTGTGCCTAGGAAGAGTAATGGCTGACTTTCATAACCCCGCCAGAGGAAATACATTCAGCAATAATGGCAACATCATAGCTAGATCTGCACTGCGAGCAGCATGAACAGTGGGGATGTAATATTGAGAACCGCCGCTTTAGTCGCGAATTTGTGAGTTAAATAATCCAACTGCAACAAAAGAAATACGTCCAGCAATGCATGCAACATCGCAGCTAGACCTGCATAGTGAGCGCAGCGTGAACAGTGAGGCTCAAACATGAAACGCAACTTTTGAGACGAGCCCGCCAACGGGTCCAACTACAACCTAACAAATATGCCAGAAAATCCCCGCAACATCAATCCTTGAGCTGCAGAGCCAGCAGTGGAAACGGTACGGCTCAGACAACACAATGCGTGGTTTTCGTAGTCGGCACATCATCATAATCATCATCAGCCTGACTACACCCATAGCAGGGCAAAGGCCTCTCCCATGTCTCTGCAATTAACCCTGTCCTTTGCCAGCTGCGCCCACCCTATGCCTGCAAACTTCCTAATCTTGTCCCCCACCTAATCTTCTGCAGCGCCTTGCTATGCTTGCCTTTTCTTGGAATCCACTCTGTTGCCCTTAAGAACCAGCGGTTACCAGCGGTTAACTTCCCTTTGCATTACCTGCTCTGCCCAAGCCCATTTCTTCCCCTTGATTTCGACTACGATGTCATTAACACGGATTTGTTCCCTCCACCACTCTGCAGCTTCCTGTCTCTTAGCGTTATACCTATCATTTTTCTTTCCATAGCTCACTGCGTTGTCCTTAACTTGCGCTGAACCCTTTTCATTGGCCTCCACGTTTCTGCCCCGTAGGTGAGTACAGGTAAGATACAGCTATTGTGCACTTTTGTCTTGAGGGATATTGGTAAACTGCCATTCATGATCTGAGAGAACCTGCCAGATGCGCGCTCCACCCCATTCTTATTCTTCTATTTATTTCCCTCTCGTGATCCGAATCAGTGGTCACTACCTGCCCTTAGTAGACTGATTCCATCACCGCTTCCAGCACCTCGCTACCAATTGTGAACTGTTGTTCCCTTGCTTGACTGTTGAACATTACTTTGGTTTTCTGCATGTTAATTTTTAGACCCACCATTCTGCTCTGCCTGTCTAACTCATTGATCATGCTTTGAAATTCATCTCCTGAGTGACTCAGCAAGGCAATGTCATCAGCGAATCGCAGATTATTTAGGTTTTCTCCTTTAACTCTTACCACAACTGTTCCCAATTCAGGCCTCAGAATACCTCCTGTAAACAGGCAGTGAATAGTATTGGTGAGATTGAGTCTCCTTGCGTGATGCCCTTCCTTATTGGAATTTTACTGCTTACTTTATGGAGGACTATGATAGCTGTGTAGTCCCTATATGTATCTTCCAGTATTTTGACAAAAGGCTCTTCTACACCCAGATTCCCCAATGCCTGTATGACTGCTGAGGTTTCCACTGAATCAAATGCTTTCTTGTAATTTACTGCAAAGAAAGACTGCATTCGCTCGCGCTTCCGACCAAATCTGCCTAAAAAACACTAATGAGTAGTGAAGATGGTCACTTGGCTCACAAAGGCGCAGATCCAGCACATTATCCAAGTTTGCCCGGCCCATACTGTGAAGCCAAACCATTCAGTGAGCCGTGTGGTTTCTCCAAGATGGTATAACGAAAAGTATTTTGCCGTTGACTCCTTGGCTGTTGCGCCCATTAGCACAACGAACGCTCGGAAAGCTCAGCGTCATCGCAATAAGCAAACACTCTCAACTCTGGCAAAACCCTTCCCGCTAAAAGTCCGCTGGACAAAAACAAGAGGACGAATGCCCGGGAATGCTGCTGGCATCTGCTGTGGAGCAAAAAAGCCCGCTTTAATACGTGACGATGGCGCTTCGACCCATGGGAGGATCAGAATGGGAGGATCAGCTCTCCCAGGGCATGGCAGGTAAGTGGGAAAGCAGCAAAGTTCAAAGGTTATCCTTGCTTTCAATACATTCAGGGGTTTTAGCAGCTGCACACTTGGCGCGATGTTATTCCAGCTGTATTATAACTGGCATGGAGCATGCATCAGCCACTACTGTTCAGTATAAGTATAGATGTAGAAGAGACTCATGTGCATGACCGTGAGTGAAAGCGACGATGAAGAAAAAACCGAGCTGTGCTCGCTGCTATACAGGAAACTAATCGACGCAGAGCTCAAACTGAACATCGTCACACAATGAAGCACAAGCCACCGAGCAGAGCATACAAGATCCAGCAGTTGGACAACAGCACCCAGAAGCCATCAACCAGTGATCGGCATCTAAGCAGAATCATTTAACTGCAGTTTCATTTTATTGCAGTAGCATGTGCCTGTACACTGTCATTATTGTATCTGCCACAGAGCGCAGCCCATTTTTTTTTTCATTTATTCCCGGGATCATTGTTTAAAGAGATACTGCATTAAATTGCGACGTTTTGTGAAATTCGATTCTGAAGGTGCGATTATCCAAAGTTGCAGTCTTTATTTCCTGTATTTTTGCACAAATGGCGTTATTTCGTAGGTTTCGTGCGTGCATGCCTACCAGGCGCGAGACGGGGGTGATGTCACATGTCTCGTGGCGGCCTGCTCCGGTCGCATCGTGCTGGCATCATTTCAGATGTCGCGCCTGGAAGCTCAGAGTTGGTGGCATGGAAGCGTGAAAGACAGAAAATTACAACCTGGAAAGTGGCAGTGGGAGTAACGATTATATCATTCAGATATCGAAATGACTATGGACCAGAGACACGGCTAGGACCCCGCCGAGTAAAATGAGCCTTGAGGATGACATATCACTCAGTCGGGTGCCCCGAAGTGGTAGCTGCGATATAACCCAGTTTGATATGACCCAGACAAATTTTTTTGAATTAGGTATTAAAAGATTTCTTTTGCCAAAGGTAATTCAAGGTATCACCTTCATGAATTGCTCCAGCTACACAAAAAGAGCAGCCACAGTGCTGGGATTGGGCGGGGAGGGGGTGTTTTGAAATAGGACTTGTATATCACGTAAGCAGCGCAAACAGTGGCGTTACTGCTCGACGTATAAAAGCAGCCAACCTAATTGCATCAGCGTAGCAAAAAAATCAACTCGACGCTGAGGCAGCAATCGAATATCGAGCGTTAGCACACCGAACAAAGGTCGCCGGTTTGAATCCATGCCGCGAGCTAGGCTCTAACTAGTAAGTTTATGCTGTACGAAACGCTGAATCATATGACACTGGAACATTCTGCGGCAAATGGTTGGCCCACAAATTTTACACGAACATCGGGACTGAGTGTCCCGACTTTGACTCCTGCCAGACAGCGATAAAAAGATCCCTTTTCCACTGCCCTTCAACAGAGCTACAGCAACCCGCGCCATACAACTCATAAGACACTGGCAGAAGCCGCCTTTTAGAAGACCCTAGAGAGATGGAGTACTCGCTGATAAGAGAACGCACTGAGTGAAGCAGGGAAAGAAAAGGAGGGAGAACGGGCATAGGAATGGGCTGCACGAAACAGAAAGAAACGCTGACAAGGTGCTGACGGCGCCCACTGCTGCATGAAAGGAAGGGGCTCTGAAATGCCTTCCGAGGAGAGCACGTCAACTCACTCAATCATTGTATTGTTTGTCATGAGTACCAGAGCCGAATAATACACTTCTGCACACAGAAGAGTTCCCACAATCACGCCCGAAAGTTGGCAAGCCCTTTCCGACTGCTTTTTCATGCTCGCACCCTCCTCCATTGCACCGCTCCAATGTATAGCTGTTCAGAGATGGCTATTGGTTAAAGTCTTCCAGACGTCACGCAGCTACCATGGATGTGACCAACAAGTGGCATAGCTCCAGCGAATCACGAAGCTGCACCCCCGGCTATGGGGTCGGTGGAGGAGTTCTGGCCTTTCAGTGTGCACAAGGTGACAAGAGGCGAGGAAAAGATGCGAAGACACTGAAATTCTAATTTCGATTACAGATAACAAAGCTTCTACAAAGCACATCAAAAATTTTTCCTAGAGAACATTCATGAAGCAGCATCTTTTAACATCACAGGCACACGTAAACTTTCTTAGAGCCCGTTTTCAAAGCCCCTTTAAGACGTCAAAGGCTTTGCTTCACCCAATGGTGCCACATGTATTTTCGTGCCTCACAAATATGAACAAATCCATTGCTTCCGTATATTTTACCAATCTCAGTTACCTTTTTTTCCCCCAAGCCTTTGGCTGTATTGGTTCGAACAAGTTAAGATTGCATTATAATTTATAATCAACTTGTTTTTCTTTTTGCGAGAACTCAAACTTCCTCATCCTGTTACATTTGATTGCAACGTCGTACTTGTGTAAACAAGTTAACGCCAGTGCCGCTAACCCACAGAGAATTGCGGCTACCTGGAACAGTTGGTACCTATTTAGCACGGAAGAAAGCAGCAGCAGAAGGGATGTGCAAAAAGCTCAGTGACGATTTGTATAAGTGAATTTGTGCTCCTGAAGAGCAATCTATTCCCACACAAGCAATAGTACCAATTTTTCTGCAGTGGTCGCATGATAGGTTTGTGCTCTTCACAATGATGCACACACGTGTGCTCTGCTATATCAAATGAATAATCTGTTGTGCTCCAGCAATTTCCTGATGTCGTTTTTTTTTACTACATATGCATTCTTTGTCGCACTACTTTTTGCTCACGCAATCGGTCATTGCAAAAGACTACACAAAGTAGAAGGAGATAGAACACAGCACTTACACAGTCATTTCAGAACACGACATGCACTCACCAGCTTTTGGCGTGGTGTCATCGGCATATGTCACCCGCAATAAAAAAATGCACAGACATCAAAACTACACTAACGAATGCAGGGCACCCCTTTTCTGCTCACCCACAACGATGGCGAGAGCATGAATGCAGAGCCTATACTGCATCCCATAACTTGCAGCACTACCCAAGGCAGAGACCTCCTCACCCAATCAAGAGGGTGCATTAAATGTGTTCTTGCGTGCTTATCAGTCTGCGCGTCGTCTGTTTGCGGTGTAGACAGATATGGTTAGGAGTATAAATCGGCGCTATGTATGTACCATAAGCATAAGCACGCTTACATCACCTAACCGAAAGCATTTTGCAGGGCATTATGACATTTGTCACATTTGCACTTTTAATTCAAAGTATGCAAATGGAGACACAACGATAAGTCCAGCCAAGTGGTGCCATCTGGTTTTTAAAACACGAACCATTTTTGTTAACAAACACTTCTTTTTTAGGATTACAAACGGCAAAATTGTCACTCTAAAAAATAGAGCCAATTTATCGCTCATATGTTTTGTTATAGGCGAGATGAGATGAAGAGAAAGCTTGGTGCCTTATTTATGGCTAGGGAATGTACAGAAAACCGCAGTAACAACGATGAATGCAGTCTGAGGCAAAGGATCCTGCTTCGAAGGGTATCCCCATTTTGAAAACAATGTTTTAGAGCATGCGAGAGTCGCAAACGTTAAACTCCGAAAAAAGTGTATGTGACGTGAAAATACGTTAAGTCTCAAGATGAGAGTGTCTGGCACATGCGCACTTAAAGAATGCTATCCCATATGCCCGTATGCTTACCTTATACTAGTGCTACATTCCACAGCGTGAGAAAGTTGCCTGCACACTCATCGCAGCTTTGGTAGTGCCGCAAGGAACTACTGGCATGGAGTATATTTTGTGGTCAGATGGAGCCAGAAAAGAAAATGAGTCGCTCCAAAATAACCCTCAAACTCTGCCCACATAGCATGCACAGCTACTGGTGCATTGCATCTTGCTTGCGCCAGATAACAAGAAATTTTGCAATGCAGACACCTGTTGATGACTGCTCTTAATCTTTCATTCCTTAATCGGTGGAATGCATTGTTTTATGTGTTGAGATGCTCATTGCCTCATGTGCTATTCTGGGTTATTACCCAACAAAAAAAAGTTCACGAATCTACTACTTCTAAGTGACATGACCATGTGCTACCAAACTCCATTCCATCACAGCTCAAGAAAAAAACGGTCGCTTCTTGTGCGCAATAGCATTTTGCATGCATCTGGTTCTGAATAAAAAATTGAACCAGGCAGTAAAACTAAAGCAAGAAAAAAAGCACACAGGAGGATATTGCGCTCCTTGCCAAAGCTCCCATGTCATTTAGAAGCCACTCGAAAGAGTGAAGCGATATGATCATGAGGGAAATGGATGATTGACGAAAAGATGCATGATGTATAGAAGATAAAGAAACATAGGCTGAAGTTGATTCCTCAATGCCCTGCTGCGCCAGTACCCAAAATGCAATAATGGGAGCATGCAGTTTGGAAAGAACTTTGAATTTGGATGCAGGCAGACAAGAAATGTGCAGTGACACCAGTGAGAAGCTGAGAGAGATGCAGAATGCAGGAGGCAAACTGAGGGGTCAGACGATGAAATGGTGAAATTTTAATGCAGTGTCTGGAACCAAAGAAACAAGATTTCAAGACACAGCAGCAAAGCCGGGAGGCAGGACCTGAAATATGGCTTTCTCGAGAGGCAATTTAAGTGGTGTACATTCTAGCATGAACAGCAGTACATAGCAGCCATTGTGTTATGTATGTGCTGTTGAAATGCAATTAAATGGGCTTCATAAATTTTATCTTTACCCTTTGTTTGTTCATTCATACTGGTTCTTAATTACTATATACGGCCAATGCCACCAACAGAAAACTATTTAATGCGTCCACAGGCATCACCACACTAACAGTACATGGAAGATGTTATGATATTGGGTATGGTTCCCGTTCCTATTGGAAACAGCTGGGTGCAACACTGGACCGATTTCACTGCGAAGCTAGCATTTGTGGAAACATGCAAAGTGCAGATTCTGTGGTGCAGTTAGGTACTGTGCAGCTGGTGCAGCATCCCACCACTGTTTCCTGCATCTGGAAGCCAGTGAGGAAATGCTACCTTTAGTATTTTTCTGTATAAATCTAGGGAGAGAGCTCGAACAATCAATGAAGCGGAGGCCAAGTTCAAACAACTTGCAGGCGCACTGGGACATGGAAGGAAGCGACAAACCTCTGAGCTCTCCTGGCCTCGTGGTGAAAGTGGTGGTGAGGCAGAACTCTGTGAAGCTGGGTGGCAGAACTGCACCAGAGAAAGAAAGAAACAACTTGTCTTGCCTGCAAGTGAATGTTAAGCTTGAAGCAGAGGTGCATAAACTGCACAAAACAGACTGTCAGTTGTGTGTAAGCATAGAACAAACATCCACCAACGTTTCAAATGAACCAGGAGCACACCCAAGGGTAAGTGAGTGCCTGCTCTATGATGTCCAACAAGAACTCCAAGGCAAAGCTCCAGTGGTGGCATCAAAGACTCACTACACGGATATGACACAAGGTTCTTTCTGGTGCAGAAACACTTATCACAAAAATTGTTTGGTTTTAGTTACGGGGCTTGGCATCAAAAAGAGATTCAGGCTATGAGGGACGTCGTAGATGAGGGCCCCGGACAGTCTAGACCAACTGGGGTTCTTTAATGTGCAGCAACAGGCCTCCAGCATTTCACCTTCGTCGAAATGTGACACTGTGGCTGGGATTGATGGTGCGTCTTTTCAGATCAGCAGCCAAGCACCATTATTACTGAGCAACAGCGGCAGCTTAGCACAATAAAAAGAAACAGTGCCTTGGTACACCTTATACAAAAACATCTTTCCTACTTTCCTGTTCCTGACAAGTCTCCTACAGTCTTAAGCACGCAAGCTATCTGAATAGTGCTAAATTCGACGAGATCAAAAAAAAAATCACGGTTTCCTTTAAGCAACTCATGCCACCATGCACACACTCAATTTCTACCCGAGCACAAGGACTCTCACGAGATTTTGAGCCTCTTTCTTATTTAAGCAGATTTTGTGCAAGTTGCTGACTGTCTCAAGCGACCTAACCCCATAAAATACTACATTTGTTGACCAGATGTTTGTCATTTGCTGTCAAAAGCTACCACATTTGCTATTCCCTTCCTATGAACGCTGCAAGGAACATGGCAAAGCCAAATTATTGAGTAAAATGATGAACTACACCTCAGAGAAGACTTCAAAATTTTAGTTCAGCATTTTATGGAGCTTCTATTGCATTGCTCGCATGCCAGCAGTACAAGGAGACAGGCAGGACATCAAAAAAATTGGCCCTCTGCACATGGGTGTAGTGTGGTGCCTTTGCCAGTTGCCAAATGGTTTGGTTTGGTTTATGGTGGTTTAATGTCCCAAAGAGACTCCCACTATGAGGAACGCCGTAGTGAAGGGCTCCGGAAATTTCAACCACCTGGGGTTCTTTAACGTGCACAGACATCGCACAGCCCACGGGCCTCTAGAATTTCGCCTCCATCGAAATTCGACCGCCATGGCGGGACCAAACCCGCGTCTTTTGGGCCAGCAGCCGAGTGCCATAACCACTGAGCCACCACAGCAGCCAAGTTGCCAAATGCCTCAGCAAGGCTGCCTAGAACCGACCGTTGCATCTAGAATGCTAGAATAATTCGCCAGGTGCATTTCCTACTATGCACATGGTTACCTTGCTCTTGTGTGTGTTGTGTTGTGTTGGGTTTTATGGCACATAGGCAGCTAAGGCCATCATGCGCCAAGCTCAAGGTATAAAGATGGTTTTCCGTAGAATGTTTAGGGATATTAAAAATCGTCGATGGTGTAGACGGCCTAAAAATATTGAACTGCTTTGAAAAAAACAGAGAAGAGGAAATCTGGAAACAGTTAACAGTAAAAGCCCCAAAAACGGTAAGGTAGCCTCAGCAGCTATCCTAGGCTGGGCAAGGATCCTGAGGCTCCCAACCAATCAAATAAAGAACTTCAGCCTTCTTCTCAGGAATGATAAAGTGGCTGAGGTTTACCATGCAATAAAGTGAACCAGTGGTTTAAAATTTAGTTTTTCAAGTAGCCCTGCTTCTTTTAAAAAGCTAAAAACGGAAGGTATGTTAGCAATAGCATTATCATCTAAGAGCAGTGCTGGATGAAAAGGAATGCATTCATTATAAAATTGAGTAAAATACTTCTTTCTTAGTGTTTCAAGTTTCACATATGAAAATAAAATGTGCTTAACAGTAAGAACATCTCCGCATTCGCAAACAGGTTTGTCTTGTTTTGTTAGCAGGAAGTTGTGCATAAGGTGCGTGTGGTCTATTCAAAGACGGCATAAAATCACTTCCTTAAAACATTCCTGGTGAGCACATGATTTAAATTCACCTAAAACCGGTTTTACCAAATGTAGTTTATTATTCACTTCGCCGTTCCATGCGGACTGCCATTTTTCTCTTAATTTACGCTGTACTAAGTTTATGCAATCCTTAAAAGGTATATTTACTTTTGTTATTTCCTTCCCACGAGCCTTAGAAGCACAGAAATCTGCCTTCTCGTTGCCTCTTATCCCGACATGACTGGGAACCCAGCAGAGTTTTATGTTTTGTCCTCGAGCTTTCGCTGTTACTCATTAATCATGATGTCCTTCTTTTTAAATTAAATTGGTATGGTGTACATGGTGTAGCGCTAACTTTATTAGAATCCTACTTATCACACAGAGCTCAGTATGTAAATATAAACGCAGCAACTTCTTCTACTCTCCCTATAACATCTGGAGTGCCTCAACTAAGCATACTTGGGCCATTACTGTTCTTAATTTATATAAATGATATTTGCTACAGCACAAGTAGCGCTCATGTAGTATCATATGCTGATGACACATCTTTCTTTATCACAGGTACTTCCGAAACAGACGTTGAAAAACAAACAAGCAATGCACTTATTCAACTCAGTTTATGGGCAGAAGCAAATTATCTACGAATAAATCCAGTGAAGACTAAAATTATGTTGTTCCGTCCTAAGGGAAAGAAAATATCGCGACCTATCAAAGCCGTATTCAATAGCCAGCCTATAGAGCTCGTTGAGTCCGTAAAAACACTGGGAGTTACCTTTTCAAGCAATTTAACTTGGAATACACATATTGATTGCATACGTTCAAAGGTCGCCTCAGCCTTTGGTATACTTGCGCGGTTTAGGCACATTCTTCCAATAAGGGTAAAGATCATACTTTACAATGCGTTAGTACTTTCTCATTTGCAATACTGTAACATAGTGTGGGGCACAACAGGCATAACAAATCTTAACAAGATACATCTGCTTCAGAAAAAAGCAGTGAGATGTATTGCCAATGTACCACTCTTTTCTCCCACCAGGAATATTTTTGTAAAGTATGAAATCCTTCCAATATTTGCGTTATATACTTATAGACTACTATCATGTTACAAATCTCACCTAAAACACCCCGACAACCTCATCATTTTGCTTGCACAACTCAGAGAAAACGCCAGCTGCCGTGAGACAAGACACAGAGAAATTTGGTTTACCCCAACACCAAGAGCCTATTATGTGAATCAATCCTTATGTTATAACCTTCCAATTCTGCTGAACAGATTAACGAAGAAAATTTTGACATAACCTGAAAATCAAAACACGAAATTCGGGAATACTGCCGGGAGAATTCTTTTCCTTGAGAATTTCAGATGCAATCTTTCTGATTATTATGCACCATTCTTTGTATGATTATCTATGACCTTTTCATCGCATCGCATTTTATTTTGTCATTTTTGCATGATGTGCGTAGGTGGTCTGCGAAGTGTTGATTTATTTAGTTTTGCTTTGTATGTATGTATGTTTGTTGTATGTATAGCCGTCGCTTTTCCTCCTGTACTGCCGGGTATGTAAAGGAGCCGGAACCATTGTCAAGCTGTCGCCGCACCTTTTAGTCCCGGCTCCTCCTTTGTAAGAAAGGAAAAAGGAATAAACTTCAACTTCAACTATTTTGTGTATGATGTCACCAAGAATCGGAGTGACTGCATTTCTAGAGTGCAGAGCTGTAAGTATACTGAGGGAGTCTGTGCAAATAATACTGTTGGTGAGGTTTTCGTTTTCTATTTTTTCTACGGCCACACAGACTGCGTAACATTCTGCAGTGAAGATGGATGAGCACTGTGGAAGTCGTACTGTTTTCTCCGACTTCCCTCGGACCACTGCGCTTCCTACATAACTACTGTATTTTTCTTCGAGTGCAAGGAATTCTTGTAGTATATGTTGGTGTGGAGTTTGTTTTTTATGGAACTGAGTAAGAGTGAGATCACAGATTGCAGGAAAATTGTACCAAGGAGGTAGTGAATCTCGTCTCCGAGCAATGTCAGGTAATGTATCTAGTACGCCGAGGTTTTGGCACATCGCTTCAAAACGCAGGAGTGGCTTAATAGCGAGTGGTTAATTGTTAAACAATGTTCTAGATGGGCACTTTGTGACTATTGGGTAACATAAGTGTTTGGGCAGTGAACGGATTTTTAAGATGTATGAGCAGGTGAGCATGGTTCCTCTATCTGTAAGTGACGGTTCGTTGATTTCTACATAGAGACTATTTATCGGCGACGTCCTGTAAGCACCAGAGGAAAGACACAAACCTAAATTATGTATTGGATCTAGTCGTTTCAGGTACGAAGGTCTCGCTGACCCATAAACAATACATCCATAGTCTAAGGTGGAGCGCACCACTGAGCGATAGATTTGTAAAAGACGTCTCCTATCAGCACCCCAACGTTTATGTGACAGTACTTTGAGTATATTTAGGGATCTGGAGGCTTTCTTTTTCAGTGCGTTTACAGTAGCCGACGGGTAATTCAGACTCCAATAATTCGGACTTGTAGGATATTTCAGACCTCGATGAGGCACCGTCAGTCACCCCATAGAAGCGCATACATATTCGCGACGGATATTTCGGACTTTAAAAGTCCGAAAGTTCAATTTTTCGGACTAATTTCAGTCGCCTGTGGGCCAGAATCGGCCATCTTGGATTGAAGTGGATTTACACTGCATTTGGATTGGCTTGACATACTTTCGGTACCTCATTGTTGCCAGTAGAGGTCCCTGCGCTCTCTGACACTTCGAGATGGCAGCCGGATTGTCATCGTTGTCAACTTGTTTTTGTCGCCGACGTTGTCGCGGGCAGTTGTCGCTTGTCTCATACCGCCCATGTTGAAAATTGGTTGTTGGGGGAAGGAAATTGTGCAGGAGCTCAACAGGAAGGGATAAAGGAGGGACTGAGAGAAGAAAGGAAGAAAGAAGTGCTGTAATGGAGGGCTCCAGAATAATCCGCCTTTTTCATTTTCCTGTGCTGCCACCTCGCGTACAACGCTGGAAGCTCACTGGTAGGGTACTGCGCGTCCGACCCCGCCGGACTGAGTGCCGCTCCGGAGCACGTTTTGTTGGAATCTGTCGACGATGGCGTGTCCTGGGCAGCACCTGGTACCTGGAGGATTTCTAGGATTGACTGATGGCTGGGTGCGAAGTCTGAGGCAGGCTGCAGTGCCCACCAAAGAGCAAATTCTTCAGTATCTCCGATCATCCGGCATGCGATGCGAACACCAGCTGAGCAAGGGCCGCCGCTTCAGAAATGAAGGCTACATTCGGAACATAATGTTCAATGAAATATCCCTGATCAGTGAGGTTGACGTTTTCCGCTGTATATGCCTGCCATCCATGAAAGGTGGATTCAAACATCGTGCGCGCTGTAGCACAGAAAACAATTGGGGACAACAGTTTTCACAAGCAATCGTGCTCAAGCGCTGCAGAATAGCTACATGAGCTATAAAAGCACAAGCGTACTGGCAACAAAGCAGCTCTGCTAGCATTTCACTGTATTTTCCCACAGCACACCGCTGCATAGGTTAAACAAGCATGCGCGTTCATAAAGACGAGCGCGAGAGGCGCACATTGATCCATTCCGGCGATACCACGCAGAGCTCTTCATAACGGATATGATTCGAACACACGCATAACGCACCTTCTTCTTCTTCTGCCTCTTAATACATGGCACATACCCACACGGGAGGATTGGCCAGGGTGTAGTGGCATAAACAAAGAAATTTCCATAGGAGATTACAACAAAATTTGAGCACCATGCGTGAATGCTCTCGTAGCTGTTTGTGTATAAAAGCTTCTCTTATTGTGTTTTCGAGGCGAACTAAATGGTCTTTTGTTGAGCATCACTTTTTATAACCGCACTGATGGACATCAAGAAGTTCGCGGGATTCAAGGACAAATGTTAATCTTATATTAAGTACACTTTCGAAAGATTTCGCGAGACAGCTTGTGAGGGCTATCGGCCTATAGCTACTTGGGGAAGTTGGTGGTTTTCCAGGTTTCAGGAATGGCACTATGATGGCTTTCTTCCACTCTTTAGGTATTTTTCCTTCTGTGAATATTTTGCTAAAGAAATTCAAGAGTGCCTCTATGGCAGGCTGGGAAAGATGGGCAAGCATTTGATAGTGTATCTGGTCATGTCCTGGAGCAGTTTTTTTGCCGGCGGACAGTACAGCACTGATTTCTTGGAGAGTGATTAAATTGTTGTATTGTTGGTTTGCACCTCCACTTGTCGGAAGTTTTTGTTTTTCAGCAATACTTTTGTATTTCAGGAAGGACTGCGTATAGTGAGATGAACTAGAAACTGCAGCGAAATGTTACCCCAAAATGTCTGCCTGTTCCCCTATGCTTGTTTGTATGCCGGGTGGTGTCAAAAGAGGAATCGTGAACGGTGAGAAGTTGCCATTTAATTTCCGAACCTGTTCCCACATTTTCTTTGATGTTATTTGACAGCTTATAGATGAGATGTAACTCTGCCATGAGGCTTTCTCGGCACTGCGACAGATGTACCGAGCTTTTGCTCTTGCCTTTTTAAAACGTACGAGATTCTCATGTGTAGGGTACCTGCGAAATTTGCCCCAAGCTCTATTTTGTTGTTTTTTTGCTTCCTTGAATTCCTTTGTCCACCACACTGTGTTTTTGCCGCACCACTCCTGAAGACTGAGGAATAGCTAAGTATGCGGCATTAATGATACAATTCGTGAACACTTCGTTTATCTCATCGATGCTGAGATTTTCTAAAACCATATCCTCTAAATTGGCTTGTGCTATAAAAATTTCCCAGTCTGCTAAATGCAGCTTCCAACGTCGCGGTTTAGTTGGGATGATTTCTGGCGCGGATGTCAAACTGATTAATACCGGAAGGTGATCGCTGCCATATGGGTTGTCGATAACGTCCCATTTAAAATCGTTAGAAACAGATGGAGAACTAAAAGACAGATCTAAACAGCTCATATTTCCAGAGGTTGGAGAGCAGTATGTGGCCTTTTCCGTGTTTAAAAGACATATATTGTTTGTGAGAATAAAATCTTCGATTGTTTGCCCCCTAGAGTCGCAGCGCTCGCTTCCCCAAAAAGGGGAGTGAGCATTAAAATCCCCAACTACCAGATATGGCTCTGGAAGTTCATCTATCAGTTCTTCTAGATCATGGACTGTTAATGTAAAATGTGGAGGAATGTATATGGAACAGATTTTTAGTGTTTTATAGCTGACGATGCTGACTGCAACCGCCTCAAGTTTTGTATTGAGCTTGATTTCTTGAGCAGGGACGTTGCTTTGGACGACAACTGCGACGCCTCCTGAGAGTCGATTTGCCTGCTCGCGATCGCGTCTAAAAGTTTTATAATGTTTAAGGATATGCACATGTTGTGGACCAAGATTGGTCTCCTGAAGACATAAAACTATGGGTAACATTGACCCTAAAATATGTGTTATGTCACTAATTCAGCATAAGTCCTCTACAATTCCAGTGAATTAAAAAAGCCAAGTTTATGCTTTTGAGAGGAAATGAAAGGGGATTTACTTATATGGTGGGTCCGTTATGAGAGGCCTGTCTTTTTTTCGCTCAAGAAAGCTGTTCCGCCACTGTAAAGCAAACGGACTGGGGGTTATATCCACCACCTCAACAGACGTGCTGGAGGACCGCGCAGCCGCGGTTGTGTTAGTTTCAGGCCTCTCCCGACGGGTGGAGGTCCTGTGGGATGCCGACCCATGGACCGGCGCTCCCTGCTTTCGCAATGACAGGGCAGCTTTCGCTGGCCCTGCCTGGGGCGTGGATGGCCCTGCCATAGGCTCGGTGGAAGCGGCCTTGGCAGGTGCCGGAGTGCTGTGTGGTGCTACGCCCCTGCGCACCATGTCAGCGAAGTTTTGTTTTGCGGTGAAGGAGAATGTGTTTGTAAGCGCAAAATGCCTTCTCGCTTCTTTAAATGAAATGTTTTCCTTTGTCTTTATGGTGATTATCTCTTTTTCTTTCTTCCAGGACGGACATGCCCTGGAGTATGCAGCATGTTCTCCTTAACAGTTTGCACAGCACAGGGCTGCGTCACATACACCAGACTTGTGATCATTCGAAGCACATTTTGCGCAAGTTTTGCGACCGCGGCAGCTCTGTGAGCCGTGGCTGAACCTTTGGCAGTTGAAACATCTGCGAGGGTTTGGTATGTATGGTCTTACATTGATTTTCAAATATCCCATGTCGATTGTGTCGGGCAGGGTGCTGGTGTTGAACGTCAGGATCATGTGTTTTGTGTCTATTTCCTTATTGTCCTTCCGGATTTTGATTCGGTGGACATCTATGACGTTTTGCTCGATGAGCCCTTCGAGCATTTCTTTTTCAGTTATGTGAACAAAATCATTTTTCGATATTACGCCTCCGACAGTGTTAAGTGAGCGATGAGAAGTCACGGAGACCGGGATTTCCCCTATGGACGTTTGGTTGGAGAGCTTAGAGTGTTGGACATTGTCACACAGTTCGAGCAATAAGTCACCGCTGGCCATTTTTGACAGCTTATAGCCAATGCCTAAGGCTTCAGTCAAGCACTTTTGACACAAGGAAGGGGGATATTATTCTTGCCTGTTTATCTTGTTGTTCACTGTGGATCACGTGATATTTGGGGAAAGTTACTTTTCTTTTTTGAAAGAAGTTGCCTGCCTCGTTCCGCCCTCTTTTGAGAGAGCGATCAGGTTTTGAAAGTAGGGGAGCCATAAAAAAAAATGTTTTTCGGTCATGGTGCCAGCCACCCACCACGGAGGCCAACAAGGGGACGGGACAGGAACTTAATAGCAAGTCCTGCCCACGCCAGCTGTACACCTCAACTATAACCAAATATGACGCAACTCAGGGTAGTTGGTCACACAAGGTTAACCCTCGCCGCCAGGAAAGAAGGAAAAACCAAGAAGTGAGTAGGAGATAGGAGAGCTTTTAGAAAGAGATAGGAATATGAAAGATGAAGGGGAGGATAGGAAAAGGCGACTGCCGATTTCCGCCCGGTCGGGTCAGGCCGGAGGTGCCGTCTACAGGAAGCTGGGGCCAAAGTGGTGTATTGCCTCCACCGAGGGGCCTTAAAAGTCCAAACGCTCGGCATCGGCTCAATTACCAGGATCCCCTTTTCCCCGGACACGGCGATGCCACGCACGGCTAGGCGCGGGTGCTCGGGTCCGTGGTGATGCACTGTTCACCATCATCCCCCTGGGGGATGTCCCTGCGGATGCTCGGGAACCCGTGGTGTCGCCACTCACCAACGCCTGCAAGCTGCAGACGCCCCCCTGCGGAAAGGCAATGTAAAAATAAAGAGAAAAAGATAACCTAGGTAAGTGCTTCAGTTAAGAATGCACAGTCAACTACTTTGTCGTCACAAAATGTACCAGTGGTAAGCACAACTCTAACATTCAACTTTTAATGGCACTATGAACTACCTCAAAGAACTAGCTCGCTGCACTACTGGCCACTCCAGTGTAAGTTGCACATTGGAGACAATCTCTGCCACAATGTGAAGTTTTCAGCCATCCAGACCACAGGGAATCAAATGGCCAAGCCAGTGGTTGGACGAGTTTGTCCCTCACCGCAGCACCAACTATGCCTTCCTGCTTGATGCACAGGAAGGGTCGCAGGTTGCGACATGCCACAACTAGACCAAAGGGGCGAACCCTGTGATTAAGAATGAAAAGATGCACAGCTAACCCATGTGAGGAGCTCCTTGCTTCTCTCTTGTCTGCATCCACAGCTGCAGCAGAGACAGGAGTGGAAGACCGTGGGGTGCTGTCCTTGGCTGCTGGCTTAGGCTGTATTTGAATAAAACAAAGAAGTTGCAAAAACAATGAATGGCAACTTTTTTCATCATCATTTATTGAACCCTTAAGGAACCCTTTACAGGGTATTACATAAGGGGGGGGGGGGGGGGGGGCGACACACATATAACAACATATGAACAAAGCCAAAGAGGTTGAAACAAAAAAAAATAAATCTAGTAAAACGGATACAACCATACAATGAGAGCAATGAGGACAACGAAATACAGTCAGTAAAATCTAACGAGAACCCAGTATTCACTTTTTTACTTTTGCCTGTCTTATAAAGGGGCCATAGAGGGCACTTTTGTGTTAAGAGTTCATATCAAGTACATACTTGTTTAAAATGCACTTGCATCCAACCCGACAACAAACATTTGTTTCAAAAGATTGTCCTGAACTTTCTTTTGTCTCTGGCTTTTTACAATTTCACTGCAGAGATTGTGATTGCATACTGGAACTTGCAAAGACCAGTGTAATTGCCCATAGCAGCTGCCAGAAACAAGGGAGATAACTGAGGCCAGTGGAATCCGGACTTGGTAGCGCTTGCATTGGAAGCCTTTTCAATTGGTCGCTTAGATGAAGCACAAAAGTACATATCCCAGACAGGAGACTTTATCGAACAAAATGCTTTCTTCGCCCAACACAATACATGTCGTGTCCTGTAATCACCTTTTGTTTGTTACCTTCCTTTTCTTGATCACTATTTTGGTTGTTCTGTGCATTCAATCAGGAGCACATAAGAGCACACAATTAGTAGCTGGTCAGTGCACTGTCTTGTCACTTTTTCTGTGCTCCCTTCTGCATCCATGTGTCCACTGTATATGCCAGATCAACTAGCCCAAAGAAACATTTTGCCAATAAAAGCGAGCACCAAATCACCAAGCACCAGTAAGGTATCCATTTCCAAGCAATTCTAACTCTTTCCTTACTATGCCTATTCAAATTAATCAATTTGAATGATGATGCAAATGGGCATAAGTCGTTATCACAGCTGTTTAATAGGTAGCACCACCCAGTGTGTTGTAAAAGAACTGTGGTCTAGTTTCGGATTCGGTTTTTTAGTCAGCCATATAAGGGAGTATATGGCTGAACACTGAAACGTTTAAAAATGGCCTTCTTCCACTCCCCTCTGTACTCATACACTCTGGTGCACCCGAAAAATAAAGAAAATAGGCTGGTACTGCACCCCACCCATGCAACCATCACATGTCGCCACCCAGTTTGTTTACTTCCGGTGGCAGCATCCCCTTACCCGCCCATCGGCGCAATCGTTTGCGTACGTTTCAACGCTGTCATTGTGAGAGCATTTTGAACCCGGATCTCAAGGCACAGCTTCTACAAGTGACCACCGTGATAGGCTTTGAACCCTACAAGCATGCCGTGCGTAGAAACCGGCTACTGAATGCCGGCGGCAGCAGCAATGGCTCGTCGCCTGGCGCACGGGCTGACACAGGCGGCAACACAGGGGCGTCGTTCCCCCCCCCCCCCCCCCCCCCCCCCCTTCCAGTACGACCGTGGCCGGCAGCAACAGAGATGACTGCAGAGCTACGGGCGATCAAGACGCCATGACAGAGAAGATGACTGTCCCCCTAGCGGAAGTGTAGCTGTGACGTCATGCTAGCAGCAAATGGCAGTGCCGGGCTCCCTGTTGCTCACCGTGACAACACCATACTAGTGACGCATAACTCTTAGAAAAATAGCGCCAAAAACAGTCACTACGTGCACACCAATTTGCCCGTGAGTTTTTAAACCAGTTTTTAAAAATTTATAAATTGCTAGCTTCGTTCTAAGGACTCATACTTTGTGCAAATACTCAAAAGCATTCGTTCTAAACATGAAACATTTACCAGCAATCTTCGAACGCACTTCCTAGTCCCTTTAAGAAAACTGCAAAGTATGCCAACATTTAAAAGCAACCCAAAAAGGGCCATAGCAAATGATCCATGTCACTGATAGCAGTGCTATTTCCTCAGCAACAATGCTGCCCTGCCATCAGCTTGAGTTGTGGCAATGTTAGAGATGGTCAAACTCTACTAAATTCTGCATCTCCAGGTTGCACACAGGCTACAAAGGATGCCGCACAAACACCCCAGACGTAAATTTTGAGGACTTGAAGTTGTCCAACATGCTCTGAAATCTAAGTATATGCATGGGTGTTTGTGTTTTGCCTCCATCCAATCGTGGTTACCATGGCTGAGCACCACACATGTGGCCCTGTGCACAGCAGCAAAATAGCAGCCTCTCATCCACAATGGTGGGTACTAAAAAGTGTCACCAACTTTCAATGTGTACTACCAATGTACAGTCGCAGCCGAAAAAACACTGAGCATGCTTTGGTGATCAAGCTCCTCACCCAGTGCGAATTAGGAGGCACTTGATACATATGCTAGCAAATGTCACTTTTGTGCTCACATATATCCCTAAGAAAGTCATGTCTTTACCATGCAATCTTCATAATACGATCACAGCTGATACGAATGTGTAAAATTCCCTGGCCAAAGTGTACTGTGTGCAATAAGCAAAATTCCAAATGTTCCAAATGTCTTCCCGCGCCACATTGACGATAAGTTGCTCTAATCACACCAGCGAGCATTAAGTGTTGCCCCTCACATCTCTGACTCCGTGATCGCCAGTGGTGCAGTATGCACCGCGAGTACTGAGCGGTCGTGCGCAGCCATAAATAAATCCCATCAGCCGTAAAAAGACCTGCATTAATGTATTTCCCGTGCTTCTGCTAACGGATTCTGAATAATGCAAATATTTTTCACGACCCTGTGAAAATTCTGTATACAGTATAAGTTGCATACATTCTGTATACAGTATACTCTAGTGTATACAGAATGCACAAGAAAAGTTCTAATGCTGAAGCATGCTCCATATTATTTTGGCAGCGCCTATGCATCACTACGAGAATGCTTTGGTTGATGCAGAGTCTGTGGGTGCTTTATTGTTTGATCGCACAGTGTAAAAAAACCCATCTGGCCTGTTTTTTACTGAAGCATAATCCTAATATAAAATCAGCATCTGGCTCTGTAGTACAGTTGGCTCTTGATAATTACAATTCAAAGGGTACTAAAAATGTTCAGAGTTTTTCTGACTGAATTAAAAAAGTCCTTATTGCACTTAACACTGACAAGCCCCAATGGTTAACAGGAACAAAAGGCCAGTTCAAATGAAGTGAGTATGAACTAACAAGAGTACACTTTGCCAGCAAAAAGCAAATTGAGCCTATCAAGACACTTCAGGAAACTGAAAATATTGCATTCAGAGGTGCAGTCATTAAATGGCAGCATGAGTTGTACAGCATTCACAAAATGAACCGGAGCTCCGATGAGTACAGTAACAAAAGTAAATAAGTAAATTTATAACTGCAGCCACATTTATGTGTGCCCACAGACCTGTAGATATCAGGAAACAGGCAATGCACATGTGCAAACATATTAGTGCAATGACATGCTTCTTGCAATAAGCAATATTAATCTTGGTGGGTGTTAAGTTAGAAGCCCACGGCGCAATGGGTCGTCCCCCTCTAAAGAGGCCCTCTAAAGAAGCCTGCACTCTAAAGAGGCCTGCTATAAAAATTATGTTTATTTATTTATTTATTTCAGTATACTGCAAGCCAGAGTTGGCCCAAGCAGGAGGGGCATACAACTAAAAAAATTTCTAAAAGAGCACCAGCTACAAAACCGTGAGTCAGTAAACAGGACACAAAACCAGAGTCATCAAACAAGATACTGGGAGCCATACAATAAGTTCTTGAGCTCCTTCTCAAAATTCCTAGACTTACATAGACCCGAAGGAAGGCCATTCCACTCCGCGACAGTGTTCGGAAAAAAACTGTTCTTAAACCCACTAGTTCGCGCGAAAATTGGTGCTAATGACTGCTCATGTACATGACGTGTTCTCCTAGTGCTCGCCAGCTTCACACAATCAGGAAGATCTGCCTTCAGATTTCCAGACATGTAATTATGAAGCAGTACTAGACGGGTAACTTTTCTTCTTATTGCCAAGAACTGTAAATTACTCTTTCGAATTAATGCAGTTGGAGAGTCTATCCTTCTATATTTCCCATAAAACGAACTGCTTTTCGCTGAACACGCTCCAGTTGAGCAATGTCTTTCTTGTTATGCGGGTCCCACACTGCTGCCGCATATTCAAGTCGGGACCTAACACAAGCCTTGTATGCAGTGATTCTGGTGCTCACTTTTGGTTCCTTCTGCATGTGAACACACACAGCAGACAGTATTGTCTTTCATTGCTTCTCCCAACTCAGAGAGGTGCTGGCATATGTACTGCAGCCAATGGTTATAAACAAACTATATGAACACAGATGGTTCAGAAGGAGGAGGTAGATACAACCACAAATACCAAGTAAGCTATGGAGACATTCGAATGAACCTTGGATGGTTTGGCCGGTGTGGATTTGAGAAGTTCTCATACAACATGCATAAGCAAAGTGGCGTACTGCATGCGCTGACCACAGAGGCAAAATGGCCCACCTTGCTGACAGAGCTGACTGAGACATCGTACACCAGAACAGAGTCTGGTGGAATTGTGGTCCCCAAGCCTTTTGAGCCATATCCAAAAGAGGGTGGCAGTACGAGGAGCCTGCGAGAATTCTTCTTGCAGCCAAGAAGGCCCTCCTCCAGGCCCTGCAGCATCAAAAAAGAGAGAACAGAAAGAATCTTTAGATCGAAGCAAACTCACAACAAAGGGTGCATCAATGCACACAAATGCTTATGCAGCTAACACAAAAAGAGGGCACAACTTATACTAGGTGGGTAACTCAAGCAGGTAAATTGCTCAGACAAATAAGAACTGAACAACAATAGCACAACACAGATACGAGCAGCACAAAGCAAGATGGATATCTGCCAAAGCACATAAAATCATGCATTTCCTGCACTTGTGAGTCATACCTTACTGGCACATCTGAAACTAATTTCATAGTATGTGGCTGACAGCAAATTTTTCATAATTATGTTATTGCATCTCTTTTTTTTACGCTTGGGGGGTGCATAATGCATACGTGAAGGCAGAAGCAATACATGTACATGTTGTCCGGTACAATAAAATTTGTTGCGAGTGGCAGACCTTCCTGTCGTCTTCTGTCTCATTTTGGCACCTTTAAACCAAGAATAACAGTTCTATGAGGAGTCAGTGACCAGCTGCAAAGCTCCGTTTGATGTGGCTTCCATGCCAAGCCGGCAAGGCTTCGTGACTCAGTGAGTGGCGTACTACGAGTATGTAGGCAGGTGGCACACTGCTAGTGTGGGTGCACCATATTCTTGCTTCTAGGTTACAGATAAGCTGATCTACTGGCATATCCAATCATAATGGCATTACCAATACACCTAACTGTTTCAATCTGGGACCAACTGCATGGTAATAACAGCTGAGGATTAATGGCATAGCGAAAACTGAGGCAATCATGTGCAAACACAAGCAAGACATGAACAATGGCACAGTACGAATTAAAAGCCATATTAGCTGACAATGTTAAGCAGTGCTAAAGCCTGACAAAATGTGTTATTTTTCCCCAGGGTGCAAATCCATCATGTTAAATCATTTGACCTTAAGTTATCAAAATTGTGCGACACAGGCTGAAAAAAATCAAACTCATTCAAAGGTCACACAGAGAGCAGCGATTAAAAAAAAAAAGAGGCAAGTGAAAACAATTTCACCTTCACATGTTTTCCTCTTCCAATCTTAATTTTTTGAGGCTCATCACTCTCAGTAGTATCAAAGACCTGAAAACAGTCATAAATCACTCTTAATGTTACTAGCCTGAAAACACCCCACAAAAAAAATGTTCCAAGCAATCTGTCACAACAATTGATACAGAGCGCACTAGCTGTAATCAGAGAAGGTAAACAAAAGTTGAGTTACTATATGTATTCTTATGTTGGTAATGCTGGTGGTAGTACTGCAACTGACCGTGACAAAGAATCGTGACTACAACAATTCCTTTGGAAAAGACAGTAACAAAATGCAGCAGCCAGATCTCCACATTTAAATACTAACATTAGTAATGTACAATCAATTGTGAAAGTTCCCTAG
The DNA here is from genome assembly GCF_052857255.1 of Amblyomma americanum. Taxonomy (NCBI): domain Eukaryota; kingdom Metazoa; phylum Arthropoda; class Arachnida; order Ixodida; family Ixodidae; genus Amblyomma; species Amblyomma americanum. The sequence continues at coordinate 382,722,812 of NC_135497.1, read as the reverse complement.
CTGAAACCCCAGTGATCAAAGCAGGCACTTTCTGGTTTTATGACTAAAGTCGCAAGGTAACTTGGCTGCCAATCACACGTTTACAAAAAAAAAAATCACCACCGAATGCCATTTGGCAGTTCAAATTTGTCTACTCCTTACTATGTTTGTTTCTAATAACAAACTTCATGCCCACAACAAATGTTTACGTTTGAGATTCTTCAAATGGACAAAAAACAGAACGGGTACAACCTCAGTCCCCTTTATTCTGCACTTACACTGCAAGCACGAAAGTCTATGAATGTCTCATAACCTAAAGTTTACTTTTTGAAAGAGCCCTAGAATGCATTTCAAGTGCAAAAAAAATGCCTGCAAAAGCAGAGAGTGAAATCATGACTATCTGGCCCTCCTATCACTGTCACATGTGATATGCAAAGCTAACTAATTAATCTGAGCCAGTCACGTATACCCATCTCCTTAAGGATCATTCCCACTAGTGCCAGAAGCAACTTCTGGCGAAAACTGCCTCTTGCTAAGGATTAGTTGCCGAGACATCACAAGCAGAACAAGAGCACAGGAGTCAGGCATGCATGTCTGCTACAATGCAAGGAGAATGGAATATGTCAGCAACTGACAGACGAGTCGGCTTCAATCACACAAAAAAAAAATGAATGCAAAAACACGCAGCTATCTACTAAAAGAATGTGTCCATGGTAAAAGGCACTCCACTCTGGGCTTGATGAAACTCAAGGGTCAAGGTAATGAAGGAAGCTCTAATACACAATGGGGCTAAAAACTGACAAGTATGGCAAGATGGGTTATGCATAAGTGACGTTCACAAGAGAGACAAAACCGGACTAGCGAGGAAGTGTGCTTGTCTCATCTTGCTTCTCTTGTGACCAACTTGCTAAACAATCTATCCTGCTAAAAATGGACATTTTGAAAGCTCATTTGGGCCAAGTTTCACAGGCAACCTCTCGCAAGTTTCAAAGAAAGGTTCTCTTGAGAGTTCTCTTTGAGACTATTACTCCTTAGGGGAAGAAAAAAAAATGGCCTTCATATCACATCATTTGTTGGTGTCAGCCATGTCTCAAAAAAAAAAAAAATCTTTTGATTACTGATGCAAGGGAAGTACTAGCACGGGCCTCCATAGACTGGCGATGTGCTTTGTAAAGTGATTCGAAAAATGAACACTCAAATCTTGGCAGAACTGCACCTTTACACTTGAACAGACCACTTGAAATTGCAACGAAGACCACTTTCAGGCCATCCAAAATATATATGAACTCAACCTCAATTTTTAAGCATTGCATTAGTTTAGTGAAATCAAATCACTACGCCTCTTGAAATTATTTCAGCATTCATTTGGCAACAAGAGGTGTTTTTCCACTTGATGATCTCAGGAATAAGGGTGTCTTGCCTGTCCAGTGACTGAATTCATGACATCAAGCATGATCACCTATGCATCTGTGACATGACTGCACCACTAAAAAAGGAAGCAGAAAAGGTCGACCATGCAACATGGGAAGCTTGAACAAGGTTTGCTTACAACAAATGAATGAAAGAAAATCGATAGTAAAGGTTATATCACCCACAAGCCGTATTAAATAAAATCAAGCAAGGCAGGAGGCTAGCATAATAAAGGAGCAAAGCCAGGCTCTTTCCTCTCACCACCTTGTCTTGCAGCACTGCTAGTTTCGATCATCAGCTGCTACGTAGAACATAAATATTAATGAAGGCATTTTTTTTGTCCTTTTCATGTTTTGTTATTTGTACTCTTATTCAAACATCACTGGAAAAAAAGAATTGCACTATTTACAAACTAAAAAATGTACGTACAGTCTGATACAACTCAAGAACGCTTAGCAGTTGACGCCCCTCAAAGGAGGACCTCCAGCCCATGGCATCGACCAGTTCTCCAGACGTCACGGTTGATCCTTTAGCTTAAATGGCTGGTGCCTCTGTGAAATGGGATTAACTGCAACGTCACGACAATTGGCCAACACTACTGGCTGGCGGGCCTCGCTTGAGGGGTATATGCCACTGCATTCATGGATTGTAACTGACCACAGTTTCACTACAGGAGCTCAGAGTATTGCTATCTCTTATTATTTTTAACTCTGGTCATCACAAAACACCGTCACCCATAGTGAAGGAAAGCGTACTGTAAGCTGCCACACATACTTCCAAGTTACGCTACAAAACACAGTTTTTTCAGACATCTACACATCTGATATTGTGGAAAGACAGCCTTATAAATTAGACTCAATTTTGGTATTTATGGTCACTTAAAAAATTCAATATTTGCTACCTGGCTTGTCTACTACACTACAAGAAAATGTCATTATACTCGCCTTTTTGAGGCTGTGTTCACTAGTCAAGAGCCAAGCAGTGTATTTAATGACTGCTGAGCTGCCATGCACGAGGCTGTCGCCATCACCTTCACCAGGAACCACCAAGTCCTGGCAGATGTAGTAGTTGAGTTCGGTAACACTACCACCAAGACTCAGGGCCTTGGCTATAACAGCCTGGAATGGGAGTGGCAGAAAAGTTAAGCCCATCAGCAATGCAGGAGAGAATTGGGCCTGCCTCTTCCACAAAACGCACTTGGTTCAGCCCTATGAGAGCTTTCTCCTCGTTGTGTGCATGCCGCACACATATTTCAACCCACAACAATCACAATCACAGCTCCCAACAAGCAAAAAATCTAAACCCTCAGAATCTGAGTTTGCCTTCAGAGGAGACAGTATGCAGGCCAAAGTTCAAAAGTATATATTCTCCACTAAAACAGACAGCACCATAATACACGACTAAACAGGAGCAGCAAGGACTTTCCTGAAAAGGATAAGCGAAAACCGTTCAAATATGTCAGGACAGGTGCCAGATATGTCACAAGGAAATTATTTTTTACCACCATGTAGAGTCTTCAAGAGTTAAAAAGAGATGCAACCAACCTGCTTTGCAAAACTGACGACTGCCTCTTCACTGCCAAACTTCACAGACCAATTGCAGCGCTTCTCATCGGCAAAGCTCAAGAAGTTGTTCCCAAAGAGCTGTTGCCACAAATGAAGCAAGCAAAAAGGCTGTGCCCATCAGTAACAAGCAGCAAGCAAAAAAAATGCAACTTGCATAAAGGCACCAAAATACATCAATACAGCAAAGGAAACTGCACCAAAATACAACAGCTTTTTTCGGCATTGTAAACATTATTTGCACCAGAAGGACGGAAGGTTTTGTATTTGACAAAGTTACAACAGTGCAAAAGACAACGAACACAGAAGAGCAGCCAAGGCTGGGTGAGTTGGTTCGGCTACAATTATACAAAGCATCGCGTTGTCCTGCCCTTCTTTGTCTTCATGTTTTTGCACTGCTCTAATGATGTCCAGTGTAATTTGCATGTCTGAAACTGAAGTCGAACTTTAGTTGCCCGACTAAAGAATTTCTACAAACAAAACGTTTGGTTTGGTTTAGGGGGGATTAACGTCCCAAAGCGACTCAGGCTATGAGGGACGCCGTAGTGAAGGGCTCCGGAAATTTCGTCCACCTGGGGTTCTTTAATGTGCACTGACATCGCACAGTACACGGGCCTCTAGAATTTCGCCTTCATCGAAATTCAACCGCCGCGGCTGGGATCGAACCCGCGTCTTTCGGGTCAGCAGCCGAGTGCCATAACCACTGAGCCACCGCGGCGGCCCACAAACAAAAGAAAAAACCTCTATTCAATTTTTTTTTTAAACACTGCTCAATCTTTCACTGCACCAAAGCAATAAAACCACAACAAACCAAAAGCATTCATGTTGCTTATGTTCTAGCCTCATTTGCATGCATTTGCACAAGACAATAACACTGAGGGATAACTCTTCAGTGGTTTCAAATATGTGACAATATGCAAGTGTCAGCATTATGCTCTATACAGGGCCCTTCGTTTTTGTGTAAAATACGGTTTTACCCGATTCTTTCACCCCAAACACATTTCTTAAAGATCGAGTTAAACCCAATTTCTACATGAAAATCGCCTTCTAGAGAAGGAAGACGCCCAGAAAAAAATAGTAGGTATCCAGTACTGAAGAGTGTTTTCAGCTGAATGATCATTTAACCCTCTTTTAACGCGTGTTATTCATGACATAGCTGAATTTCAGAATAAGATTGATAAGTATGTTATAGGAGCGACAGTCAAAGACATATTGACTAGATATTTTTATCGATGTTACTGTTTCAACGCTGCTAAAGCGACATCCTGCTCTAAGGCTCTTGTGTATTTAAAATAGTCACTGTGATGCTGAATGAATGTTTTCACAATGTACAAGGACAGAGAGGTCTTGCAAAGGCACGGAAGTGCTGTGCAGGAGATGGCAATGTACAAAAAAATAATTATTGCAGATAACGAGGAAAAAAAGAGCATTTGAACAGGTAAACAGTTTTTTTTAGTGCAATTTCAATTCCGATATTGTTCATGAAAACAATGAGAAAAAAAAGACCATTTTATGCACCATACAAAGACAAGCGCTTATAGTAAATTGTCTTCTGCTACAAAACCTCTCAGCTGGAAAAACCCTGCATTATGGATCTTTATATTGAGAAACCAGATTTCTACCTGAATTTAAGCTAAAAAAATATTTCGCGATTTTTACCTCCTGAATTTTAGAAGAATAAAACCCAAAAATGAAGAGCCCTATCTATATAGAGATAAGCATCAGTGAAATGCAGAAAAAAAAACTGAAAAGTCTTTCACTAGTTCATGCCTTTTCACACACAAAGCACTAATGTGAGGGGGCCATAAAATGCCTCTGGTGCCGTACCCAGTGCTGCATATGAAACTATTCCATAGCTTAGCCAATTCTATGTCAGTGCACCATATTCTCTTTCTTCACTTTTTTTTTTTTTCGGCTATAGACATGAAAGCACACTCCCCTCTTGCGTAACGAGGCAAGCCAATGCTGACATTTCATACTCTTTGAATGAAATACAAGCAAATGGATGAAATAGTACTGAGAAAAAGAAGCAGAAACAAACAGCCAATCTGCAAATTAGAAGTGTCTTGTACCTTCATGAAGCTCAGAATACAGCCTGAAAGTTGAGTCATAAGTCTCTTTGTCCCCGCCATTTGGCACTGCTTCCTTTTTCGCACTGAACCTCAGGGTCTTGTAGTGCAATTTTCTAGTGCAATTTGTAGCGCAATTTTTGCTCAGTCAATATGCATGGCATAAACTGGCCTGCATACCCATGAATTTGCAGAAATTGCGATCGTATAAACAAAGCTTTAAGATATCAACCTTGCTTATTGCATGTATGTACTGCCCTTATTTAAGCTTATGCCTACAGACCTAGTGACATGAGGTCTGCTCTGAGAGAAAGGGCAAAAGAGGCGTACACAGCCTTACCAAAGTAGAAAAGCCAGTGAGTGCAGCATAACATATGCGCTACAATCAATCTGCTACCCCTAATACAATCTGCTCAAAAGCCTCTTTGAGGTACAAATGAATCTTTGGATCACGATTAAAATGTGATGCTCAGGGAGGGAACAGTGAGCAATAGTTGGCTTGTTACCCATATTATCCCCTCAGTAGCAATTAAGAAGGGTATGAAAGATGGGCTCCACTTACTCTGATGACAAACTGTGCATTTATTGCAGCAACAGCCACCTGTTGTTGCTTCTCTTTGTACAAAATAAGCTTGTACTGAAATAGAAATGACCATGACAGTCATCAGAAAAAGCCCCTGACAATTGTTGCACTCTTCAGACTTCACATCACACATTAAGTTTGGACTGGGTTTTCAGTATACCATTAAAACAATGCATAAAAAGGCAAACTTTGAAAACCCATGACAGTAAAACTAATTTTAATACGTTTTGGAGCAAAATGTGAGCCTTAGTTTTTTGCACACGTGTTACAAAGAGCACCGCAGGAAGTCTGCATTACTGGCTGTAGCATTTGTCCCCTGCACATCCAACACCTTTTCTTCCTATCTAGTGCCATTGCATCACAAGTATCCCCCAATAACAAAGTATGGCAATGCTATATGAGTGAGAAGAAAAATATGCAGGGCAGTGACAATTGTGCATACATTCACAATTAAAGCATAATGTCTCAATGTATTTTGACTGTCAGGGAAAAAACGTAGAACGAAAACAGCACCGATATCGGAACTGGCTGTGAACCAAAATAAAAGAACTTCTACTAGAAAATAATGATCATGACGTGTACAATGAACCAAAAGAAAGAAGAAAAAGAAGTAATATGGTTCATGCATGACAAGACAAGCAATACATATCAAGTAGGAAGGCACTACAATTCTGCCCAAATTTGCGCTAAGGGCAGAGGGTTCAGTGCAATCTTAGCCTCACACAGCACCACAGCAAATATTATATTCGGATACAACTTAACTCTGCAGGGAAGCTCCACCCATATTCAGGGCCACCGCACAAAATTCCTCCATAACAAAAAAAGTAAAATTTTTCTTGTTACCTAAGCAAGAAGATAACTGCCATACAAAATTATAAAGTCACAAATTTTGGCACCTCTGGCCTGTTTGATATAGACAAACATAAAAAAGGTGATTTCGTTTACTGATGCGATTGGTCAGCAGAATACAGGACACTGTGGACCATGGTTTACTGTTGCCAACTGCCTTTTTTTAAACTTGTATCTAGCAACAACACATTGCAGCAAGAAGTCCTTCTTCCATAAGCTAGAGTTGCTTTCAGGACATCGCTGAAACTCTAGCTAGCACAGGTTCTTGCAACATCTGCAACTTAGTTCTTTTTTCATGGTTTCCTAGCACTGCAATGCCCAACCTTCCCAGATTGCTTGGCTTTTTTCCTTCACTGGAAGAAAAAAGTGGTAAATGACTAGTGGGCAGGCGGGGTCCACAAAAGCCTTGTTACACTGTTAAACTTCTATGAATGAACTCAAGGTACCACTATGAGGCAAGACATTGATCAAGCAAGGTTCTGTTGAACTAACACCAGCATGAACAAGGCCCCTAACTTTCTGCAGTGGAAAATTCTAAATTCCGCCGAAGCAGAATTAAGAAGCCGCGAAATTTTGTGGGAAGCATAAGACTCGTGAAAGAAACGTGAAAGTTTATTTTTGAGCACATGCCTTGCATGCTGCAGAGTTCCCTCTTCTAAAATTGAAGGTGGTTGTTGCGCTGCCACTCAGCATGAAGTAATGCTTTCCTGTTATCTCCACGCAAAAGAATGCCACTTGTTTGATACTAGACCTTCATCATGGCTGAATGATACCTGTGTCAACAGAGTTGATTGTGACAGACAAATATTTGAGATCAATAAAAGAGTGTGTTGGGGCCACTTCCATTCCACTCAAGAAAGGCAGGACAAAATCTCCACCTTGTCTTGCTCAGAAAGAAACTGTGTGAGGTCTCTGTAACTAGATTTCAGTTCTCGAGCAGTTTTCAGGTATGCCGGACACTCAGCAGCTGGGACTGGCAATTCTCAAATAAGTCCAGGCACGCTTGCAAATTCCAACCTTTTTTCCGGTATAAACCTGACCTGCAGTGCATCCTCCCTTAGCTACAGTTGACCTGAACAGTTTGGGATTTTGTTTAATCGTACTATTTCTTAAAATTTTCCTGATGTCTCTAACTCCCCCTTGTGTTACATCTGGGCAAATAAGGTAAATTAGTCATTTTCCCATGGTTCTGTCATTCCTACTATAGTCTGCGACAACAATCGTATAAAAAAAAACAGAATTTGGCTGCGAACACAAAATTGCACGAAAAATGCTTAAATCCACGTTTTTGCAAAAAATCGTGACAAACTAGGGGCCATGAATACACCAGGAAGGTAGGTATGCAGGCATAGTCAGAAAGGCAGCTTCACTATTGGTAACAAAAACTAATTGTGAACAATTAAAACGGATAGTCAGCCGACTTCTTTAATTTGTCCACAACACGTGAGGAGGAACAATAAATAAGCTAAAGATGATTCTTGTTTTACAGCAACAGATCTGTACATGCATAGTTAGGCATCTGCAGCAACTCAATAGCAAACAGCCAAATCCATCAAATACCTATTCATTTGAAAAAAATGCCCATTGCAGGCATATTTCAGCCTCAGGCACAAATTTTATGTTATTTAGCTGGCGGCTTCACTTTTGCAGCAAGTCGCGTTGTTTTATACTTTCTGCATCTGTGGAAGTTGATACTGCAACTGCACTTCGGGACAGTGAATTTGCATTAAAATGCAAGAACTCTATATTCTTCTAAGTAAAAATTAGTACTCTTTTTATTATGTGTGGCACATATGGTATCACGGCTGAAAAACCATAGCTATTTAAAAGTGCACTTGTCTGACTGTTCAGCATTTACCTTAGTGAAACCCTCACTATTGTGGTCTATGTCATTGGTAACCAATGCTTCACTGATTTCACATGGGCAGTTTTAACGTTTGTTGAATAGCATTATTACTATACAAATCCATTTGGCCCTCTTGGAAGTTGCAGCTGCTTGAATGAACCGACTGTTAGAAAGTGGTTTTCACATGAAAAAAAACTGTAGTGTAACATTGTTTGCTGCTTTTCATTACAGCGCGAAATGATTTTTGTAAAATGACAGCAGCATTAAGTGACCATTGACAATGCCTCACTGGTGCCTTACTGATAAACTAGAAAATCCAAATCATAGAATCCTCCACCAACATTATTAAAATGTCAGGGTTGAAACCAGAAACTTCCTTAAGGTGGCCGGAGACCACAGGTTTAGGTGGAGAGATAAAGATGAGAGGAAACTTTCAGCGTGTACATAGGTTCAGCCATATTTTAGAAAGGAACAAAAAAAAGTGGATTCAACATTATAAGGCCATTTGACCTTAAGAGGTTACACCCCCAAGTGTAGCATAAAGTCACAGCAGAACAGAGATGGAACCGATGAGTGAAAAAAGAAAAAAAAAAGTGCTATATAGCAATGGCAGTGCACATTGTGAAAAATTCCAGCAGCAATTATTGTGTTGCTGTTGACATCTTACACACACGCACGCACACACGTGCACACCCACACACACACACACATAAAAAAAGAAAAATTAACTCAAAATAACGAGCTAACTCCTTGACAGTGCACAGATACGGGCATGTATACTTTGTACACATATGTCACCTCTTAACATTGGCAAGTTTCATAGTTGTGCTCACAATAATGCACAGCACACCAGAGCGTTCAAACTCTTTAAATGTTAGATGTGTTCTTGTGAAACTGAGGGGTTTGTTGCATACGTGCACGACACTGTAGTTCACACAACTCTGAAAAAATGCAACATATGTTCTCTCTTCTCCAATGTAACAAGTTAGAATAGCTAGAGCACCACAAAGTTCTGGCTAAGGCTGCACGAGTGTTAGATGTTAATATTTGCACACTGTCTTGTACCACATCACAAATTCTTGATATGCACGCATTCTTCAAACACCATCATCCAGAATCTTCAACACTTCATTCATCATGCATCCTCTCACTTTCTTTCTTCCCTATGATTACAGTTATAGGCAGCAACAAACACTTCAGGGATGACACCTTCCCTTACTATTAAAAGCAAACTTTTGTTTCAAGCACAAACATAAACACAATTTCTTGCTCATATTTTTCCTTGTGGGAATAAAAGATGGCTTTAACAGTAACCGAAGGAATAGAACAGAAGGAACAGAAGTGACAATAACAGTTGCGAGCCTTAGGTCCTGGAGTCAAATCCTAGACACAGCAGCCAGGTTTCGGTCGAGATGAAATGCAAACATGCCCGTGGACTGAGCAATGTCAGTGCAGGTTAAAGAACCCCAGGTGGTTGAAATTAATCCAGAGCCCTCCACAATGGCTTTTCTCAAAGCCCACATGCAGCTTTGCATTAACACAAGATTAAATGTATTAGAGCACTGTCAATGCACGACACTCATTCATGTCATTCACTGAAGATCCATTTTTCAAACAAGCTATTCTGCTTGGGCAGTGGTCTGCCTTGCAATCTTCTGTTCTCGACCAATCATACAGTTACTAATAAATCGACCATACAAAATTTCGCAACAAAAAAAAAAGAAAACAGTGGTTGCGGTACGTGGGCTGCAACGTCACGAAGCCATGCGGGGAGCCGCCGTAGCGGAGGGCTTCGGATTAATTCCATCCACATGGGGTAGAACTGTGCATACAAAGATGACAGCGCGTGCGCCGCAGATAAGAAGCGAATACCGCCGTAAGTCGGCATGCAAATAAAACGTCAGTGAGTCACGGATGTATCTGAATGTCATATTAATGCATAAGCCAGCATTCAGGGAGCATTACCGTCAAACACAGCGGACAAACTTTTGGAAACACTTCCAGGCTCGATCCGCACGCAGGGCGCGTTTAGAGGCACACGCATAAATCTCAGCAGCATTTGTAGTTACTTTCAACGCAAGGTGCTACAGCGATGCACTGTAATCCTGGAAGTGAAGCTAACCAATGTGACTCGGGGGCTTAATGACTTACTACTTAAATGCTTGAACAGCACCAGCGTGTAGTAGAGATAAGGTACCCGACGAAGGTTGCTTATCTGCAAGAAAAACAAGATCAGTACGATGACATAGTCATGACTCTGTAGTTACATGCACGGTAGACACGACTCACCAGAGGCTTTAACAACTGGCGGTTGCTTCGGAGGCGTGTATGTTAGTGAACTGTTACCGGCCTTTGCGGCTTTGTTGTCCGAAAAGAGACTAGCAAGCTTCGAGCTGGAAGGCAACAAAACAGACGAATAAATGGCTTATACTTTGTCGGGGCATTACGATGACAGCGAGTATCACTTCTTCCGGCGAGCAGTAGCTTCCACTAAATTAACGCCTGCTATCCAAGAACAAAGTTATTTTGCTCGAAACGACGCACCCTCCAGGTTGCACAGTAAAATCAGCATCGTCGCCGTCATTCGCAAACAACATTGCTATTCTTCAGCGCTCATAAAACTGTGGGCGTGTGCGGACCTCTAGCAGATAGCGCGCAGCAGCCTCAACTCAAGGTGATCGCAGGTAACACCCCCCTAGGCACAGCAATATCGGATTGGCAGCCTCTGCGAGCAGAGCGAGCATGAATGCGAGAGAGCGAGCCGCACACTACGACATTGTTGCCATCCATCCGACTCAAAACGGCCAAAACCCCGGAAAAGTACGAAGACCTTTCAAAGATAAGGCAGTGGCGGCAGAGCCTGGCAAGAACTCGCCTCTCAGGCCTGTTTTTACAGTGAAATTCACAAGAAAGATTCTTCAGGCTTTCACCGGGCTTTCATATATGACCAAAATTTGAAGTTCTTCCTAAAAAATTAAAGAATGATTCGCGAATGCGAAATCAAATGAAGAGCGTTAGCGAAGTTGTTTTCACCTATGTTTTCGACAATGCTATACATTATTGTTAACGATGATTATTCATGTGTACCTTTGTTATATCAGAGTTCGTTACATACGAATTTCATTGAAAAAACTGAAAATTGGTTTTTGTGGAATGGAAATGGTGCAGTATCTGTCTCACATATCGGCGGACACAAGAACCAAGGGCAGGGATAAAGGAGAGACTGGGAGAAGAAAGAGGTGCCGTAGTGGTGGGCTCCGGAATAATTACATCATCATCATCATCTTACATCATCTCCCGAATATCAGCATCTTTTGCATCCTTGAAGTAGCAAAGACTGGCGCTCACGCAGACTAGAGGTCTCTTTCACGCGCGTGCGTTGCCGGGTTCCCCTTCTAAATTTCTACCTTCCCAGATCTGGCCTGGCGGCTTCCCCACTGTGCCCTTTTTGTGCCGAACCTGAGACAATAGATCACTTCCTGCTGTTCTGCCGCCGCTTCTCTCATTTGAGGAAGCGTCTTTTGCAAATTCCATTTCATCAACTGGGCTTGCCTGTGTCCTCCGCGGTTGTTCTTTCCATTGGTGCTTCTTTGCTTGGACGAAGCGACAGGAGTGTGCGCTCTGCTGTGCAAAATTTTCTTCAAGAAACACAGAGACTGCCATTCTAATTTCTTTTGCCCGCTCTCAGTTCTTTTTCCCGCTCTCCAAGTAAACAGGACCCCTGTCCTTCCGTCTTCCAATCTATCAGACTGCATACTATTACCACTGCTTTTCCCGTCAAAACTTTTCTGCAATTAACCGCCTGCGTCTTGGCCGCTCCCCCGTAGTGGGTACGTGCCAGCAACGTCTGAGGCCTTCCTTCCTTCCTTCATTTCGACCACTGGGGGTCGACTTTGAAGGGGTAGAAACACCACATTTTTGTGTTGCACCTCTCGGTTGTAAATAATGCGTAGCGATTCTGTAAGCATGGTACACGATGTTAGAAGCACGAACTCGTATTATATAATTAATAATCGTAGTATTTGTACCCACCAGTTTCGGTTTCGGTTCGCAGTTTTCTGGTTTCTACACTGTAAGAAAAAATCCCGCATAAATACAGGACATGTGGCCGCTAACCTTGTTGCCGCAACATGTGCTGCACCACTCCGTTGTGCACACACCCCATGGTAAAGTGGTACGGTGCATTTTGCGGCAACAAGGTTAGCGCACACACACTACGTACCCTGTTATGATGTCAAATGTTCTGTATGCCACGGTGTATGTGCTGTTATTATGTCAACATAACACCAACCATCACAACAATGTATAGCATGCGTGCTGTAACCAAGTTAACATGACAGGATCTGTGTTATATGACTTCATATCACGTTCTGTTCTCATGCTGCACTGTACATTCCACTGCAAAGATGCTAACATACGCATGTCCCGTAGCATTTATGAGCAGCCCATGTTCATGTTTGAAAGCTGACTGAACACATGCTGTTTAATGCTTGATGGCACGATACGCAATATTACACTCCTGTATTTTCTGATCGGAGCCAAGCCCACGTTCAGGTAAGAGGCATGCTATGCATGGTAAATGTGTCATGTCTGTAGCATGCAAATTTTTCTGCACACAGATTACGTATCAAAATGAACACACTTTGAAAGTAAATATCTTGCGTGTGGTATTTTGCACCTCCTTCAAACACAATCTAGGAAGTGATAAAATTGCATAGAAGTGAATTAGTTTCAAACAGTTTTAATTAAGAACACAAAAAGGTACAAAAATAGCAAAAACAAGCTACACATCAAATGATATACATTATGCATGTACTTGCAAATCGAATCTAATTTCTAATATCTAACTTCCGATATCAGAGTTCGTAATCTGAGCTACGCAATAAATCCAAAATGAAAGTTCAAAGTTCACAAACACACTAAATCCGAGACATGCAATCTTGCCACTTTTTTTTTGAATTTGTCAGGCTGCTGAAGGGCGCTGTGCAGTTTTGGGTGGACTTAGGTGATCCTCCGGTTCAACTGCCGGCTCCCTTCCTCTGGGTTCATGCCCACTAGTTGCCTGAAAGAATAAGACATATTAAAAAGCTAGATCATCCGAATTAAGACGTGCAGAATTATAGGGCTAGTCTAAATGTAGATCCGCCTTTGCTCTTTGCGCCACTTCTGTGGAAATAAGGGTTCATATTAACATCATTTACATGGTTATACTAGCTTTTCAAGAAAAACCACGTATCACAAAACACAGAGGAAGAGATGCTGTGATGCCAAGAAAGCAAATGCCTCCAGCATTAGGCAGGCAACAGTAATAGCAATACTGCAGTTACTCACTGCATTCTGATTTGGCATGCTTTACACAGCAAATTTCTGGTGCCAGAGATATGCCTTGTGCGTGCTGCTGCTGCACAGCAGTACAGTGCTGTTGCTGCCACATGCCTAAGCTTCTAATTTTAAGAAAAAGTTTTGAATTCTGTGAATTCCATATGAAGAGTCTGCAATATTCTCCGTGGCCTTACAGCAACGGCTCGCATGCCATCGCTTCCTTTTCTCACTGCTTCATGGCCCATGCGGCACAGTTCTGTGCTTGTTAGCAATTTTTTTCCTTCCCTACTACTCAAGGCTCTTTCAGTGCCTTCTATTCTTTCTCAGCAGTCTGCACGGTTTCCTTTCCACGTTCCTGGCCACCAAAAAGTTGGCTTACTCTCGCAGCTCAATAGTCTGTTGGGTGAGCTCGCTATGGGAGTAAAAAAGTTACGAAAAAAATTGCTCTGTATTCATACCTTGGATCCAATATAACGTGAGGTGCTTTCTGAAGCATATGATTTTAAAACTAAACTCGTGCTGCATTTGTGCATATATGGTAGCACTGCTTTTGGCAGGTGCCCGTGCTGTAAACCTCATACAAGAGTGTGAGAGCATTGCTGCCAGAACCGCAGCACTTGTGCTAGTTTGCATGAGCAGAACGGTAGCAAATATATCAAGACATCAGCTGAACTTTTTTCATTGCCAGGTTGTACCCTTCATGATAAGTCACGTGACAAACAATAGCATTCCTATTGTTACGTCATCATACTGATTACTGAAGGCACAATATCGTCCAAAAAAGATAATGTGGCTGCTAGCACACCATTGCACAGAAATGCTAAAATCAGCGGGGTTTTTTTTCAAAAACTAGGGATCTTACACATGACTAGCCAATGCAGTTGAGCTCCGATTTTAATACTGAGCCAAATGATTAATGTAGCTTAAGAAAGTTATTAACTGAGCCATAGTCACATAAATGCTAGCCTTCAAGATTTCAGTAAGGCCATGAAGAACTGCCCTAAAGCATGATACACAATAAGCAGACAGGTTGAGCACACGTGTGTGCATGTTGTCTTTTAGCACAACACTTGCTGGGTGTGGAGAATAGAAAAAAACTAGCACCTTTCCCAAGACTTACTTTGCAACTACAGCACATTAAATTACAATATATGAAAATAAATATTCTTTCCTAGCTGCCTTGCTAAACTGCAGGCTTACATAAGCCTTGCCCAACATGAATTCAAGAACAGCAGGTACCAAAATATTGCTTGCATGTTTTCTTTTTTCAAATCATGTATTAGGCATTAGTATATATGAATTACCTTGTAGTATTTCCCTATTGCAGCTAAATTATTTATAATCGTATTTTTTCTTGATGCCATTTATACTTCATGAACCGAACAATAGCCTCGACATGTGAGGATTGAACTGCAGTATAATCACTGATTCCTAGTTGTAAATCACTGTACATGTGTTGCACCGTCATAGCAGCTCCATGTTTGAAAACAGTCACTGAGGAAACCTGAGCATTTTTAAACCCACGTGTTACCACCTGCTCTGACCTGCACTGCAGAAGCTACGCCTTGGACTCAATCATGGCATCTGTGATGTCACATGCAACCCATGTAAGCAGAGAAGCTGGTCTTAGAAAAAAAATTTCCAATCATAGTCACAACTATGAAAATTCCATGGAACGTGTTTCTACGCGGTGATTCCAAATATGCCACTGAATTTTATAGACATCTAGTGCTTGTGCACTTATATGTTAAGTAAGATTTTGGAGAGAAACTATGAAATTTTGCTGCAGAAAACTTGCTCAAACGCATGCTATTATTTTTGTCTTGACATCAATGAAAGGTAAAATCATCCTGTCTATCATATAACTTGAGTTATAAGGTTCTTGTGCTGCCATTTAAAAAAAAAGAATATGTACACGCTTGCCTTCCCGTTTCTGAAGTGGCAACTTCAAACACCAACAACTTAATTTCTATGATAAGTAAGATGATAATTTTACCCTTATTGCATTCCCTGATGTCACTACAAATGAATGGCATACCTTTTAACAAGCTTCCTCCAGAAAAATTTCTTACAATTTCTCTCCAAAATCTTACATATTACATAACACAATGAAATTGAATGGCATATTTTCAATTAGCATACAAAAACATAGTGGACAGGGTTTTTTACCTTCGTCTTTTTTTTGGCTTTTGGTATTTTTTTTGCTTTGGTATAATTATTGGCCTTTGGTACCTTTGGTATTTTTTTGTCAATTTAATTACTGGAACAAGCCTGCAATAGCTATGCTGCGGCACACA